>NC_054066.1:12561455-12712826 GCF_017639655.2 Falco naumanni | reverse complement strand
ATAAAACTGTGTCCACAAAATGCTGCAACTGGTTAAATTTTATTTAATAAATCTGTCTTGGAGCCATACACCTTTTTGGGGTGAATAAACCTCAAACCTGTAAGAATATGTTTTCTCAAGGTTGGTTTTTTTTTTATTTAAAGTGGTAGCAGTTTGCTAGTCATACTCAAAATGCATGCTGTGATATAAAAATTCTGCTAATTTTAAGTCACAGTGTTACTTTAGTAAACAAAAATTAATTTAACAGCACCATTTTTATTTTATTACAGGAATTCATGCTGAAACTTAATTAAACACATTTTGTAAAGGTGTTTTTAGGTCTTCCTGTGTATGACATTACTATACATAACAGTAATATCTAGCTCTTGCATGTTTTTTAGTAGTAGCCTTCAAATGACTCAAATAGGGTTAGTTTATAAAAACGCAAAATAATACCGGGAATTACTCTTCATTTACGTCCCTCATAGTTACGATACAGAAAATTAAAAAGAAAAAAGAATTTTTCTTCCTTCTCCTATTTCAATTTCCTGTATGAATAAAACTGCCTCTAACAGAAATTCCTTCTAACACTACAATCACGTTGTATATTATTCATTGCAGGTTTTGCTCTAATAAAAGCACTCATACAATGGCAAATAATGCTTCTAAAAACAGAGAACAACAGAAGAAAAATCATTATAATAACTTGATGACTGTTACAGCGAGTGAGGAACAACCACCTTGCCCTCTGCTGCTTTGAGTTTCTACCCTAATACCAACAGAAGTGGTTACACATTTCTAAATACACTCTTCCATTTTGGGGTGTTTTTTTTTCCTTCTGCCAAACCCCACATATTACAAGTCGGAAAAACCGCCCTTCGACAAAATTATTTTTTCTGATCATAGTAACTGTATGCACCTATAACTCTCAAAAGCACAATAAGGTTTATAGCTTTGGATTCACTGATCGAAATGTCATCTTCACAAACAAAACAACATTCCCATTTCATATAAAGTTTTATTTAAATATCTGCCTTAGCTTTCAAAGAAACTGTATTTTCACATCTAAAACACACTGCAGTCTCATTTTAAAATTATTTCCCATCTAAAAATACAACACCTTCCATATTTTCTTTCGCTGAGAACTAAACCCACTCACAATAGAAATGTTTCAGATGGCCAGGGAAAAACTTAACCTTCAAACTACAAATTACTGTATTAAATAACATCAAAAGACATGTACTTCAAGCATGACGCAAAAGGTTACTAGCAGGTCCCCTCTACTGTACTGAATTTCTACAAAGTCATTTGAAAGACTTGGGGAGTTTAACATAAGGCAGTTAGACCAGTTTATAACGTTGCTTCCTTTTCTCCATACTCTTAGTGTATTTCAGACAAATTCACTCTCTATATACATCTTTAAGCTCCAGACACCTTGGGAAAACCACACTTTTTCCATAGTTAAGCTACCTGAATACATCTTTCTTGGGTAAACCTCATGACATTATTACAAATTTGCATTAGTTTGTGATGACCACAAGCACAGCTGAAGTGCTGCAGTCTATTTCACACAATAAAAAACAGTTGGTAATCCATCTCTTTCTTCCTACACATGCACACAGGCATGCACATTTGCAAACTGACATCAAGTCTGCTACTTTTTTCAGGAATTAATTTGTGGGGACAGGAATGTGGGCAACGGTTTATTATGCAGTACAACAAACACCTGCAGTAAAATCAGTAACATCACTTAAAGAGTGATCTGGAAGAAATTTGTAGTCTTCCAGGAGCAAAACCAGAATACCAAACGAGTCATACAGTTAACTGCTGCTCATTAAAAAAACCAAGTAATTGTTTAAATCCCCTGACTATGCACTATTACTCCAAGGCACAAGGCATCTCTGTTAACCTCTCTAAAATAATTGTTCATGAGTTTATCTTAAAGCAAAACAACTGGTCAAGCCGATTCTACTGTTTCTGTGTAAGAGAAGTTATTTTATGACATATAGCATCTAGAGTTCATTAACCAAATCTTCTTACCACCTGTCTCTTAAAATGAAGTGACCACGTAAGGTCTTTAGCAAAGAGCAAATCCCCGGGAATTAAGTCTTGGACTCATCATGCATTAGAAATAGAACAGCTTCCCTTCCCACTGCCCATGTTCAATGAATTTGTACTCACCCGCTGAGTGATGCTTTTCCCTTCTTTGACTTCCACTGCCAATCCAAGATCAGACAGTCTGCAATTACCGTTATCATCCAGGAGGACATTTTCGGGTTTCATGTCCCGGTACAGAATCTTGATGGAATGGAGATGCAGAATCCCACAGGTGATCTGAGCTGAGTAATAGATGACCCTGTTCATTTCCAAACCCCTTTCTCCCACATTGTAGATGTGATACTTCAGATCCCCTCCATTCATGAGGCTCATGACAAGACACAGATGGCTTTTGCTCTCATAGGCATAAGCTAGCGTAACTATGAAAGGGCTGTTGACCTTCTCCAGGATTTCTTTCTCCAACAGTGCCATCTTCTCTCCACCTTTCTTTTTCAACCTTTTCTTATCCAGTTTCTTGCAGGCATACATCTTACCAGTATTTTTCACCTGGATGGCACAAACCTAGAGAAGCAAGATGCATGAGGAAAGGTAATGAAGGAATTTTACACATACAGACTGGAATACCAAGGGCAGTAATAGGCAGAAACTGGGGAATCACAGATGCCTGTTAGTAGCCGCTGCTGCAAATTTCGTAGCAGAGAATATTAGCAGAAAAAATAAGGAAAAAACAAGCGTATGATCTGTTCTGCTCTGGACCAGAATATGGTGGGCCTTACGCAAAGTTCTTGAGGACACCATTAGTAGACATGCATTAGCAAAAAAAATTTACAAGGACCCACTTCCTGACCATGACAGTAAGCGGCATACGCAGCTTTCATCTGTACAGCTAAACGCTCTTCCATCTCAAAAAAAGGAAGCCTTACTCATCTTTTGGGAACAAATCCTCATCTGTGCTACTCCCTAAACTGCACCTAAGAATTGTCTGGGAGTGTGTGAGCTAACACAGGCTAAGATGGTGCCAAGGAGCAGACTAATAATTAACTACATGGACAGTTATGCAAGCTTTTGTAAAGCAGCCTGCTTTTTTTAATGGCATAGATACAGAACATAAAAATTCTGAGTAGCTCTTCACCAACAGGCATCTGGAGCCTGTTTCACAGTATGGGTAAGAAACCCAGCCACATTTCTGGCAAATGTACAATCTGAAGGACCAAGTCTTGCCAAACTTTTCTAAAGCCATTGCCAGGTTCCTCTTTACAAATCCACCTGCTGGTCTTGAAAGGGAAGGAACGACCCACACCCTTAAACGTACAGCTCTTACCTCTCCAAAGCCACCTTTGCCCAGCACTCGGAACTCATAGAAGTATTTCTCAGTTACCGGCTGCTTCTCAAAAACTTTCCATTGGAGGAATTTGTCATAGAAGGGGCTGGTCTGGAAGTCTTGGAAGGGCTTGCCTTTAAGGAAGAGTTTGGTTTCCTCCTTGGCCAGCTGCATGACATTCTCGTAGTCGTTTGCAGTAGCTGCCTGGCATTTGTTGGCCAAGTCAGAGCTCATGAAAGCCAGGTAGTTTTTGGAACCTGCCTTAAGAAAATTGGTGACCATATTCTCCATGGTACTGCTCTTGACATTGTCCTCTGCCAATTCCCAGTTTAACACCTCATCCAGGAAGTCCCTAGCTACCAAATGTTCTGGCACTGTCTCTAAGAAGTCTCTGAAGAATTTCTTGCCAATGGGCTGCTGCTCACAGATGCTATCATAATCAACAACAAGGGACTGTCTAACCTCGCTGCATTGTTCAATCTTGGGCAGCGAGAGGCTTTTACGTCTCTTTTGCATCTCCTTGGTGTCTCCATCTCCACTCTTCCTTGCCTGCAGATAGGCTGTGTTGGCAATGAGGTTGTCAAGGCCCCCCATGTCACACATCTTGGCAAGCTCTTGGGGTGGCAGAGCCTGGCTGAGGAAAAGGGAGTAACTGGTCCAAGTGCTATGCTGTAGGTGCTAGTGGTGTGTGTAGGCTTCTGAAAAACACCAGAGAGACTAACTGCTTTTGCATTAAATACCTCTCAAGGATTTTCACTAAGTACCTTTAGGTATATGCACCATTTGTGGAAAGTGACTGGTAAGAGGTTTCTCTGTAAGGAGCTTTGAGTTTGCTATGTATAGCTGAGGGATGACATGCTAGGCAGCCCTTCTCACCAGCAGCACCAAATGCATGCAGTTCAGCTGGTGTTTCAGAATGGGCCCTGATAAACTTTAAAGGCACTGAGATTGCCTCCACATGCACTGTCCCCGGCTGCTGAGAACATGCAGAGATTCCTGTCTGCAATACATGCACACTCTAAACTCAGTGGCACGCTGGCCACAGTTACTACAACAGCTTTGATTCTCCCTCACTTAACACAGAGAACACCAAGGTAGTAAGAATTAATTAAGTTAGAAGCTCTTTATAAAACCAGATACTATCACAAATCTGCCACACCTGAAACAGAAGTTGACATCGACAAACACGAGACATTGAGCTTTAAATTACCACACAATTCATTATGTTGAGCATCCATCCTTCTAAAACTCAAGTTATACTCAGCATCCATGTATCTGAGCTCCACAGATACCCCATGCAAACTTTGATGCCTTATGTGGCTCTGTCTGAGCAGATTACATGCAGAGGCTAAGACCTGCTGCTGGGCTAAAAATAATGATCCCTATATACAAAACAACATGTAGTTCTGACTTCATCTCCTACCCAGAGATAAAGGAAAACCACTTCAAGTGACCGGCTAAATCCTGCCAAGACACTTCCATATGTTATTGTGGCCTCAGTTTATTTTTCCTACTGAGCTTTATAACAGTAAGTGGCAGGATGAAAAGGTGGGCACAGCGTATGGCTCAGGTGTCATCAACAAAGGGACAAAGCCGATTATAATTAAGTGAAGGCAAATTCCACCTGACTTGACTCCCTGGCTGCCTACCAGGAAGCCTGTGCCCCATGTTTTCCACAAAAGAATAAAAATCATGTGCGGTACTTACTAGGCTAAGCTGCCTTCTGTTGAGGTGTCATGTGATTTGGCTGCTAAAACTTTCTTTAAATTTAAGGAAGGTATTACGGGAATGGGAAAAGTGGTTCCACAATTCTTTCAGTAGCAATGGGGTCAAGCTGTACTCTAAGGTCAAGGTCAAGTTTCCTTTTCTCTTTTTTCACTCTTAAAGCAAGCTGAAGAGCTGAATCACAAACAACAGGAGTAACAAAAGGTGCCTCAGACTTCCTACAATTAAGCGCTAAGCCCTTCTTGGCTGCTTTTTGTCACTCTACTACTATGTTGCATTTTGTTTTTACATGCATAATCCTGTCTGCACTGAACCCATTTGACATATAACTCATGCTTAATACTCTACAAAATCACACTAAGACATGAATGTTTTTCTAGCTGTGATTGAGAGGGTCATCCATTGCAAATTACTACACATACATGAGAACGCAGTGTATGCTAAAGCAGAGTATCTCAAAGTCTTACTTGTATATTTGCTAATTCTGCCAGGTGAATGCAAGTGTGGGGCATGAGAAGGTTACATAAACGGCTAAATAACGCAGTCAGCACAGCAAGCAAAGCTGAAAAAAGTCTAAGGAAGAAGAGTGGAATCCTGCCGGTGGCTTTCCTGAAAACGGTGCCCACAGCAACATCTTCCTATATCATCCTGGGTATAGAAAGGCAAAAAAGCAGGTAATAAAAGCTTTGATTTCACGTCCTAAAATTCAGCAGGGTCTTTCTTACATTTAGCAAGAATGCCACCACAGCTCAAAACAACTGCAATATGAACAGCTGTGAGTTGGGACCTAAGTGCGAACTCAAACTTACACCAGCTATTGATATATTAATGTCTAAGCAAATCAAGAAAACACCTGATGTTTATGGTATCTGCTTAAGACACATCCACAGCTCCAAAGAAATCATTCTGCTCTGTTAATTAGAATCCTTCCCGATTTCCACGGAACATAAACTTTCTCTAAAGGAATATACACTTCATAAAAAGCAAAGTGAAACAATATGATCTTTGGACACATACTCATTACCCCAGTCTTCTGAGGGAAGACTCTAGCTAGATTTGCTGAATTATCCAAATCTACCCATCATTTATTTAACAGTGGAGAAAAGCAGATCGGCATTATCGACTATTAGTCGGTAACGGCTATTTAAGTTAGTGTTACCTCCTCATAAAACAGTACGTTTGGGTGAGAAACAAAACTGATTTATTTTGCATGTACAAGAGGTGAACAAATGGAGGACTAAAAATGGGTACCTATTAAGAATTATGCTAGTGGAGTATCTGGGTATGATTTGGAACAGAAGAAAATCCTCTGGTGTAGAGCTCATAGAAATACTGGGACTTAGGCTAGTATCTTCTAATTCACAGAGAAAATATGCGGGACTTAAAATTCATTACCTTCTATTCTAGGCAAACCTCTAATTACTGGTCAACAAGATACTTACAATACACAAATAGATATATGCAGATATCAGCTACTTCAATTTCAACATTAACCTTCCTAATACCTCATCTATGTTAACACCTGTTTGAGTCAACACTTTGGAAAACTTGCACAATTGTGATTCTCAGCTACACTTGTCATGCATATGACGTGAACTGAAAGCAGGGTGCAAATCACTTTGGTACATTCCATATTCACCTACAAAGCAAAAGCAAAATGAAGAGAGAAGTGCTCTGATGGGACTAGATGGAATTAGGTTAGAAAGTGGAACCTGGGACCAAATTCTGGCAGAGAAAATAGACTGTGGATAAGATATAGTTTAACTTTGACAGCTAAAAATTGTCTCCACATCCAACCACATTTTCTTTTGCAATCATTTTAGAAAGAATCCCTTTACACAAACAGAACTACTCCACAACACGCGATCGGCACTCCATTACTACCATTAAAATTGAAAACAAATATAGAACTGGTTAAGACAGACATCATCTGGGATAACAACAACTGATGTGATAAACCATAACAATGAACCAGAGGATTTTTTATCTCACTGTATAATGAGACAAAAGCTATGTTTAAAAAGCCCAAAACATTTTAAAAACAAGATTACAAGTATTAAAAAAAAAAACACAAACACACAGTAAACTCTGCACGTATGCTTGATGACACTGACTGCCATTGGAACTACTTTATACAGTGAAGATAAACCTTTTAAAATATACTTAAACAGGATAGAAATACATCTGCTGAGAAACACATTAGTCTTAAACATTCAAGGTAACTTTGAAGTAAACAATGATATGCACATAATATTGCCACAATTTCACCCAGGTTTATTAACCATTTTATTAAGCCTGAATTTGTTACAGACAAAGCAGTAATTCAACCTATTACATATATTAAAAAAAACCCACAGCATATGTTCAGATTAACAGTAATTACTATGGATATTTAGGGAAAAGACATTGTCAGAGACAAGCACTTAAATATTCATAAGAAAAAAATCATGATTCATATAAAAAAAATTATATATCACCGTTTTCCACAAAAATAAAACAATGCTTTCTTTCACTTCCATAACATTCTAACCAATAAAATGATGGTAAAGAAATTTCTATTAAGTGATTTTTCATTAAATCACAATTTAACAGTTTTCCCTAGAGCTAATCAGTACCAACTTTCCTCAGGATATTTAAATTATCAGTTTTGTTTGCTTTCTATGTTTGTCAGCTAACCAATGAGATTGTTTATGTCTCTAGTTAACTAATACCAAATACGTGTCTTTGTACAAAAAGTCTCTGGATTAAAAATACACGTTTTCCCGGTCTTCAAGAAAAATATAAATAAAAAAGATATTCATGTGGTTAAATTTTAATACTATGGTTGCAGAAATAATGCATAGGATATAATACAGCAACAGACAGAGATACAACAAAACAAAGTTTTCTACTGTCATAAAGAAAACCTAACAGAACTGTTTAGTAGAGTGTGATGGAAAAAGCACATGGCATATGCTTTACACACTACTCCTTTTAGATCAAAAACCAGAACTTACTAAGAAACTCACCAACTGTGTTTTTGCATACAATGTTACTTAAAATGAACAATTTCTTTATCCTGACAGTAACCTATTCAGGGTATCAGACTTACAGGTAAGGCTGCCCTTTCAAATTAAATAAACTATATTTAGGGTTTAATCTGCACCATCACATTTCTATGCTCTGATACAGTTAACACTCAAATCGTAACAGATAGTGTCTCTTTTTTCAGTTGTGGAAATAATCTACAATAAGACTGACCATTGCCTTCTCCTACAGCAAAGAGCATACAACAAAACCACACTGATCTTGTAGAAGATAAGCTAAGTAAATCATGCCGTGATTGACATTCCATTCTTCTGTATGAGCAAATGTCGTAAGACACACACTATTCTCAACAAGTTCAACAGAAAAAAATTTAAAAATTATCTTCCATTGTTTTTATTTGCCTATTCTCTGGACTACCCAGTCCTGCTGGCAGAGGGGACAGCGATTATTCTGTTTCACCCACAAGGACATGCAGCAATTGTGGAATGAATGATTGCATTCTCCCCAAACCACTGAAAGAGAAGAAAGAACATGTTCCAGTCACACTCAGCTGCCCAACCAACACCTACAGCAAGGTCCAAACTATCATTCTCAGATGTTTATAACCACTGCAAGCTTTAGAGACAAAAGCGGGTCATCGTTGATTTATCCACTGAGATTGGATTATTATGGTCATTCTGATGACAGTCCTGTCATTAATCCTTGTACATACTTCCCATTACAGAAACAGAAAAGCATATATTCACACCTTCTTGTATAAAGCGACACAGTTTTGTGAATGTACAAACACATTTATCATTTCTGTCCAGGAAGTAAATGCAACTATTTAAGTTCTTCACTTCACCTTCCCCAGTCCCAAAATATAACCAATGTACTACTATCACACAAAGGCACATCACCAAATTACCATCTGAAATACAATGTTTAAACCTAAATGTATGGTATCAAGGAGGCACATTTGACACAGTATATAGGTTCAAAACATGATCTTAGACCACAAGTTATTCATAGGCTATGCTTTTTTCAACACAACAAAAAGTGCTAGCTGTTGCCCATCTACTCCTGAACAGTGTTATTTACTTTGCTTTCATTCCCTTACTAGTGCACACTTTCCTTTTTGGAATACAAGGGTGATGTAAATTAATGTGGTTTTTTTTCTCTCATTATCTTAAAACAGGACACTTAACAAGCCACTTAAGACACCTGGAACAAGAAATTCCTGTTCCAATTAAAACAATCATCAAAACCAAGAGTGGATTAAGTTTGAGACAAACTTCAAAACAAAAAGTACAAGGGCATGGAAAAGCTGGTTTAAAAGTTGTTAAAGGTTTAAAGAAAACTCTTTCAGACAATTTTTACTATTTCAAATTTAAATATATCAGAATTAAGTTAAGATTTGCTTTTACGTACATTAGTAGGCAACTGAAAATACGTTTATGTTTAAACAGCATTATTGCAAACTCAAGTGATTCCACTTTTTCAAATGAAAAGTTAATAAACGAGCAATTGCTTCCATTATGTCTGAATTAAGAGTGGGAAAAATACCACTGTCTAACCCAGATACATTTATTTCAGAACAGAGCATTTTTATCGGTATTACCATTGTGTCATCTGGCATGCATCTTGGAAGGGGGGGGGGGGGGGGGGGGGAGAAGGCAGCCTTTTCCTACCCACTTCAAAAGTGTACATCATGTTCTACTCAACTATGCTCAGAGTGAGAGAAACTTAAACCTCTTAGCTGCATATGTGTTAACTGCAAATTTGAAACCGTTTTGTTCTACAGGATGTCTGAAGGGGAAACTAATTTTATTAATACTCAAAAATAAAGCATAAATTATTACTAATGTAAAAAGATGACCCAATGTAGAATGAAACACCAGTTGACTTTCGAACATTAATAAGAATCAGTGTTCCCTTAAGCTTTAAAATGCACCCTACTGAGATAAGTTTCAACTGAAAAACAAGCGAATGAAATCACTACATACCAACACAATCTTCTTGTTTGTTTTCAGCTTGACATCTAAGACAGGCATCTAAAAGTAAACAAGAACAAGACCCAATTTGATTCTCAGGATTCCATCTTAAGAACAGGTTTGTCAGAGAAAAATATAAACTCTAAAACCAATTTGCAAAGGTAGAAATACCAAGTTTTGATGTCTAGTTCAGCCCTTAACATGAAATAACATCATCTAAATTTTAACACCGTGCACATGATAATAAAATATATATCTGAAAGAGATCAGAAGGACTATAAACTGTCCTACAAGTGTTGTTTACTTTCCATTGCTTTGGTATTTTCATAACTTCTCCTGAAAAAAAGCCTTCTCTATTTTGTAGATATTACAACCAGCAGATTTGTGCCAAGGCACTCAGGCATATTAAGACCAGAGCCAGCACAACGCCAAACCCTAATTACGGGACTTTGTTTTTCAGATGTCAGCATCTCCTTTTAAGGAAATCATTCACAACTTTGATTTTTTTAGGCTGTACATCTCTCGCCGCAACACCCAGCCCCTACTACTTTTTTATATAGTAGTTTTCCTTACTAAGTACCTGCATGTAATTTTCACGTGTCACATACAGATGTAAACATATTGGTCAATTTGATAATATAAATTAATAGATAAACATATTTATCATCTGTATGCACTCCAGTCTGTGGCTATATGACTGGATGGCAGGTTCAG
Source organism: Falco naumanni (assembly GCF_017639655.2). Classification (NCBI taxonomy): domain Eukaryota; kingdom Metazoa; phylum Chordata; class Aves; order Falconiformes; family Falconidae; genus Falco; species Falco naumanni. The sequence continues at coordinate 12,702,029 of NC_054066.1, read as the reverse complement.
GACTTTACACAGAGAAGTGACAACTTCCTGGCTTAGTACCATGCCATACACGTACAGTGGAAAAATGCCTTCTTTTCTTTGCCCTCACATGGGCTGCCGTAGACGTATGTGCAAATAGCATGCACAACAGTGTTCAACTATTACAGAAGCAAACACATCTTTATCTCCTCCAAAGAAAAGGTAATAGTTTAAACAAAAGTGACCCATGGGTAGGACCTGGCCTACATGTCACTAGTTGGACAATTATTTTCTAGAAAACAGAAACATAGTATGCTACAGGAATTAAGATTTGAGTATTTTTGCCTTCTTTGCCCCATATGGCCAGTACTTGGATTCATCTGCCCAGACATTCCTCATTTTCTCAGGTAATGAAAGCCAAAAGAGGACAGAAACTCTGAAACAGTATCTTCCTCACTGAGATTAAAGTAAGACACATCAATGAAGTTTCCTGTTGTCTGTTCCTGTAATTTCTATCTCCGCACCACTTAAGGGCCAAGCTGCAGGGAAGATTCAGGCAAACTCCTTCATCTTGTATCATGGTACGTCAAAGTAAACTGATCCGGGATCACCTCAACAGGCAGGGCAGTAAGCTGGGGCAGACCAGCAGCCACTCTTAAAGCAGCTTTCCTACCCCAGCCCTAGATTTGCAGTTACAGAGAAACAACACAAAGTGCCAAGGATAGAAATCACGGCGACCATACCAAGGCAAGCGATCCCCACTCCTGCATCATAACCCTAAAGATGTCAGTCTGAAATGTTAAGCAAATTAAGTCAGTATGGCTGCAGTCCTGCCCTTCCCAGCCAACGTCTGCATTTCTGCTTCTTTCCCTTGTACCTCTGTGATCCTTGAAGACCACATTGGTTCAAGGAGTTAAACCAGCAGAAAATTAAGCCAGGTAACGCTTCCCTCCCTTGCAAAAATCAAGCAAACTTTCAACAAGTGCCAGCTTAAGTCTGGCACTGCCTCCCACCAAAGGTTACTGCCGACGCAGTGGCTCTACAGGAGCCAGCGCAGGTCTTGGCAGGGTCAACAAGAAATTGCTAAACTCAAGTCAGTAATGATCAAGTTTCACATTCTAACAACGTGGTTTGCTCTCAAAAAAGTTACCAGATTCTTCTGCTAGTTTTAGATGAAAAGTACTCCCTGGGTCTAGTTATGAAAAATGAGAAGTTAACTTCTTTCTTTCATATACTTTTGTAAAAGCTCTGGGTAAGATTTTGTTCATTTAAGACTGGTTATTTTTTGTTTTTTTATAGTGCCCTGTTAAGAAATATATTCTTAAAATTATGGCTTACATGGTAGATAAAGCCAATTTCATACTTCTAGGGTGGTGCCCATTCACCATATAAAAGCAGACAATCCTCAAAACACGCTTATGCAAATGGTAAATCTCCCACTGCTTCAGTCTGGGCTGCACGTTTTTTTCTTCCAGTACATCCCTTTACCTTTTCTGTTCCACAGAACATTCTCAGTAAAAACACGTCAGAGATGACAGCATTGTGTCTCCTTTCTGTTAAGCCAAAACCCGACTGGATCTGCTGTATCACGGTGCCTGGACCTACACAAGCAAGGTGCTGCAGCAGGAATCTTGGGTCATTTGTGCTGCCAGACTGTACCAAGCCCAACTGAGAGGTCTTATGCCTAGGGTGACTCAGCACAATAGTAAAAATTGGGTATAGGTACACAGTAGAGTTTAAGGAATTTTCAAAGACCCAAGACAAATATCACATTTGTAAAAGATATCAGAAAACAGTAATCACAGTACACACTGAGGCTGCTTTCAATCTCCAGAGTTAAAACCCAGGTAAACTAACCCCTTTTCCATAGATTTTTAAGTACGTTCGTGTGTGTTAACTGCAACAGTAATTAGAAGGCTTGGACAAGTGTTAAGACACTCTGGATTAACCGATTTGGAAAAAGATTCTTTATATACATCCACAACTGCTATAAAAAAACAACACAAAAAACCAAAAACACAAATAAAAAAAAATAACAAAACAAACCAAAATCAAGAGAACCCCTGACCCCCACAACAGATGCAGCACATCTAGCACTCAGGCCGGCTCAGCAGCAAGGCCCTGCTTGCGGAGGCTGCCAGCCGCCGAGAGACGGGCTCCACGAAGCAGCCGCCGCCGTTACCGGGGGCCGCGGGGCCCGCTGCCCGCCCCCAGGCCCTGCCACAGGCCCGGCCGCCCGACGAGCGCCGCGGCCCAGGCCCCGGCGGGGGGTGGCGCAGGGGGCTGCCCGGGGCCGGCCAGGGGAGCCGCTCCCCCGGCAGGTGCGTGCAGCCCCGCGGCCCAGGCTCGCCCAGGGCCGCAGGGCCCCCCTCCTCCTGCTCCTGAGGAGAAGGCGCGGAGAAGGAAGAGGCGGCGCGGTGGGGGCAGCCCCCCTCCCGCCGGAAACCGCGTCTCCCTCCCCGCCCGCCGTGCGAGGGGAGGGCGCGGCGGCCACCTCCGGCCCGCGAGTCGCTGCAGCGTCGGCGCCCCCTGCCCTGCGGCGCGGGCGGCGGCCATGGCGGCCGGGGCCTGGCGGCCGGCGCTTACCCATGACCTGCACCCGGCAAATGGCGCAGGTGTCGCACTCCACATCCCAGCTCCACATGGCCACCGCGTTCCACTTCTTCAGCGAGAACATCTTGTCGGGGGCGCCCGCCTTGGAGCCCGCGGAGCCCGTGTGCGAGTGGGGGGCGCCCGGCTCGTCCCCGTCCTCCACATCGGCCATGGCGGAGGGGCGGGGAGGCGGCGCCTGGCGGGGCGGCAGCGCCACCCGGCGCCGGCAGTAGGCCTGGCCCGGCCCCGCGGCGGGCCGCAGGGGGCGCGGGGAGGCGGCGGTGGGGCCCGCCCGCCGTCTCGGTACCTTATCGCTTCGGCAGTGAGGCGACACACGCCCCGGGGAAGGGGCTGCAGAGGGCGGCAGCCAGCCCCTGCCCCCTGCTGCCACCGGGGGAGCAGCGGCCCCGCGCACGGCGGCACACCAGCAGCTCTGCCGGGGGCCCCGAGACCCGGGGCACCGGGTCACCCGGCGGCGGCAGCCGGGCCGGGCCCCGCGGCTGCGCTACCCGCTGGGCCGCTCCCCCGGCCGCCCCCCGCCCCCCGGGCCGCCAGCAGCAGCGTTATCCACCGACATGAACTTGGGACATTCCTCAGCGTTCAATCCCTGTTATTTTTGTTTTTCATTGTTCCTGTATTTCACTGTGTACACACCAGGAAAATGCCTCTTGAATTCCTCCTTCTGAAAATACCACAAATACCTTGCAGTCAAAGTTCTCAGTCTCCAGTATCTGAAAGCCAAGTCCTGTTAAAAGAGCAGTCATCCTTCATGGAAATGGTCAGTTAAATAGGGCAGCTTTGTCTGAGTGGGATAGTCTCCATTTATTTGGCAATTTATCAGCTTGAATTTGCAAGGAGACAAAAAAAAAATCAGAAAATAGATGAGAGTTGTGAAGCACTAGGGAACTAAAAATTTGCTAAACGGCAATTTGTGAAGTGGCTGTATTAAAATATTTACCTATACAACTACATACATCTTAAAAAATGGAGCTTCGATATGTGCATAAGAACAAAGCTAATTAATGTACATCATTATATTAAAAAATAATAGAAACTTGTGTTTTTCTTATATTTACCCCCCAAAAAGTATGCAAAATTGACTTTTCCAAGACAGTGCCCTGTCTCTTTAAGCCTAATTTAAGGTAAATTATTTTTAATTTTATTTTTTTAAATATTTTTATTTAGAAATATATTTTATATATAAATGTATAATAAAACTTTAAATTATGTTGATGTTCACATACAAATTAAACTTCAAAGAGACAATGTTCTATTTAAAGTTAGGACAAACAAATTAACTGAAGTAGTAAGAACGCAAGTTAGAAAGAGTCCACCTTTCTTTTCCTTTTCTCATGACTTACCAGTATTTCAGCTACACAAAAGCTCTCCTATCACACTGCCTAATTGATCAACTACATTCAGAGCACCCGATCGGGCCCAACTAACCATTTTCCTGGCAGCTTTAGATACATACACATCACTTTTTTTTGTACATAGCCTAGGACATTTCTACGGAGGTATACCCCAAAACATGAACATATCCCATCAAATACCTTGAACAGGAAGGATCAACGAAAAGACGTTACAGACATGCAGGGACCATACCGGCTCACCTTAGCTTATCCACAAAGCAAAAAGCTGAAGGCAAAAGTCTCCTCTAGCCCTGAATCTGACCCTTGTGCATGCATACACACACCCTTTTAGTTTCTGATTAGTTCTTTGCAATTTATCAAGTCTCTGACCACACTGCAAAAGTCTCAGTATGTCCAGATTGGGGTTTGGTGGTTGGGCTGAACTTAGAGCATTAGCTTGCAAAGCCAGATGACGCCAATCACATTTATATTGCTGGTTGAGGCAAGATCTGAAGTGTGAGCCAGCTCCCACCTGTACTGTAGAAAAATCAGTGGATTCTCTATTCATTAACCCACTATTAGAACCAGAGTACTTATTTTCACTGTTCTATACTAGTACCGGTCCAGTTCTGGATCTACGTCAGACTGTGATGCTAAGCTTTAAAAACTAGACCGAGTCACTGCTTACTAACTTGAAAAATTGTTTCTCCCACTACCATTTTAAAAAGATAGTATCTGTGCTCAGCAGAAATGCTGCTGAGTTGAGGTCTCAAAATATTAACTTCGTTGTTTTGCCAACTTTCCTGCAGTAACAATTGCTGCTGGTTGTCACAGCTGGGTTACATATGATTATAAAGGCACAGGAACGTGTAAGAATATCATAAATAAGAGTACAGAGTAAAAAAAAAAAAAAAAGAGGTATTTTAAAGGAAATGACAGGCAGAGACAGAAATTTCATTTCTTAATCCCCTTTTGCCATTCAAAATACCATTCCATCCAGAAATGTAGTTTTTCTTATAAAAGAACGAACTATAATTTATCTCTGTGTAATTCAGCTCTCAGATGCTAACAACAAGAAAGGAATATGCACAAAAATAATGTGAATTTTAAAATTAATTGGGGAAAAAGCATTTTTGGATAACTTGAATGTTGTGATCCCTAATCAATCCAAGATTTTCATATCGGGGAACTAGAGAACCTTCATTTGTAGCACTCTAAATAAAGTTCCTTACCTTCAGTTAAACAATGTTAAATTATAAACAACGTTAAAACTCACGCTGGTTTGATGCTCCAAACAAACTTATTTTCTGCTTGCCTAGTATAGCAAGCAACAGAATTCAAGTTGCTGAGAAGGAAAGCAGCTCCAAGTTCATCCTGTGGACTGTGTATCATCTCTGAACGAATTATTGTTAGCATAGCAAACGAGTACACAGTGCCACCATCCAGCTTTGAAAGTGATTTGGAATAATACAAAGTGTGAAGACAAATAAAAACTTTTCATATGTAATCGCACTTTTTTAAAACCAGGGAAGATTTTGTGCAAGATTAGAGTGCATTTATGCATTTTTAAAGCATTTTTTATGTTTAAACAGGACACCTAGTTGGTGCCAAATTGACATTCCTTATTGTCCTACTTTCAGCTGGGATAGAGTTAATTTTCTTAGTAGCTGGTCCAGTGCTGTGTTTTGGATTTAGTATGAGAACAATGTTGATAACACACTGATGTTTTAGTTGTTGCTAAGTAATGCTTACTCTAAATCAAGGACTTTTCAATTTCCCATGCTCTACCAGTGAGGAGGCACACAAGAATCTGGGAGGGAGCACAGCCAGAACAGCTGACCCAAACTAGCCAAAGGGATATTCTGTACCATAGCATGTCAGGCTCTGTACATAAAAAGAGGGGAGTTGGCTGGGGGCCACTGATTGCTGCTCAGGGACTGGCTGGGTACTGGTCAGCAGATGGCGAGCAATTGTATTGTGCATCACTTGCTTTTTGTTAGGTCCCATCCCCCCCTGCGTGTGCCCCCCCCCCCGAGTTTTAACACCCTTTCTCTTCCCTTTTCCTTAGATATTTTTTTTTTATTATTCTATTTTACTTTATTTCAATTATTACATTATTTTTAGCTCAACCCATGAGTTTTATCTTTTCCTGATTCTCCTCCCCATCCCACCTGGGCAGGGGGAGTAAGCAGCTGCACGGTACTTCGTTGCCATCTGTGGTTAAACTCATGAAGGATGTTCTCTAAATACAGAGTGTTAACGAGCAGTTCAGTGCAAATTTCTCCAGCTGCGAATCACAGCTTCACCTGAATGGACTAGACTGCCCTCACTAAGGGGAGAGGATGACTAAATCCTCCTGGAATTCCAACTCCCCACATTTCCCACCACTGCTGACAGAGTAAATCACACATTGTGGCAATGGCTTACATGCTGTGCACCTTGGCCACAAAAATTTGGCCTTTGATACTGAAGTAAAAATAGTTCAATCATATCAATACTAAAGATCCTCTGTTTCTACATTAATCAACTATCTGTTCAGAAGGACCTATCATTTACTTGGTAACACTATTAAACAACATGTGAATAAAACCTTCTGCGCTTACCTCAAGCTGATACACACTTCTCTCAATCCACGCTGTCCAATTCCGAAACTGGCACAAGCCCACCATGGAAAGAACAACTGCTATTTTCATGTCGCTGAATCTCTGGTTTAGCCAGAAGCAAGAGATGTATAAACTCAGAAAACCCACCATATGTAGCTGGTCTGATACTCAAGCTACTGCAATCATTATGGTAATATAGCAGCGTGTGATGGTAACATGGACTACAGCATACACACTAAAACCCCCTGATTACTCTGTCTCCCAATCAGACACATTACAATAAAACAAAACTGAAATTAAAAGATTTAGATGCAAAATTGCTTGTTTTACCTAAGTATGTATCTTACCAATGGGCCTCTCTCAACAGGTTCTCAACAGCTGTCAGAGAAAATTTGAAAAGATCAGTGATACAAAGTTGAAGTAACTACTTTCTAGTCATAAATTTGTCATTAACCTTGAAAATTCCGTTAGTCGTAACTCATCATAGTCTTTTTTCTCTCTCTCTTTTTTTTTTTTTTAAGCCGTCATGGCACATCTGAATCTAAGTTACTGGGACTAGGTATAATCCACAACAGTTTAAAATTAAAACTGTTTTCATAAAACTTGAAAAGAAAATGTAAGCATAATTTTCCTTTGATAATACACTGTATTCTTATACCTTTTGCATGGATGTTTACATTTTGAATATATCTGTTCCTGAAGTAAAAAAATTCTGAAATTCAAGCACATTTAATTTCTGCCTCCAGAGATTAAAAAAAGCCTGTTGTAGTAACTAAAAAAAACATTTACACAATTTGCCTTGTTACCTCCAATTTTTCTTAGCAGGGATTAGATGGAAACGATGCAATTCTCCTTTTCAGTTCTAAGAGCTCATAAGAGCAAACTATTACTATAATTAAGTTTGGGTGATGTCAAAACTTTGTTTTGTCAAAACTTTGTCAAAAGTTTGGGTGATGTCACACATTTGCTGTACACTTTGCAAATGCAAATTATAAAACACACATTTCAATAATTTAGCAATGATAATTTTAACCTGTAACTGTTCCTTGAACTTAATTGCTTCATGATGCTGTAAAGCAGTTTTTCCTGCACAGCTGGGAGGTGGGCAGCAAAACAAGGGGCTCAAGTATATCAAACTGCTCTGGATGCCTGTGGATTGAAATAAGTCAGTAAAATATCAAACACGGTCATTAAAAAAATTACAATCCCTTCTTTTAGCCTCCCCTCCTCCTCTCCTCATGAAAGAGGCCATCAGGCATAACCAGCTCCTTTGCAAAGCATGTCAGTTTAAATGAGATGCAGTTCTGAATTTATTCCAAAAGACTGGGGTATTCTTTGACAGAAGAGAGAATGCTTATGTCAAACACTGTTTTCAGTATTGGGATGCAAGAGGCGTTTTGAAAACTAGGTTTTTCAAAATAGAAAGAAGGTAACTTTTGATTTGGTATACCCTTGGCTTGCTTTGTCTTTCTACTCCTAAAAATAAACCCTGCATTTTTACAGTGCGATGCCAGAACTTACATTAGCAGTGTAAGTTGTAGAGCAAAGATGATACAGGTACCTTTAACTCTGTCCGTATTGCTTTATAGAAAATCAAATCACAGTTTCCAAACGAATGATTATTTTATCACCTAAAGAGCTGTATAAAAAAATTTCAAGCTGTTTTCGAAAAGTATCGTCCTGGCACTCTAGAACACGTGTCCCCTACAGCCACACAATGACATTAAGGAGGTCACACGTGGGAGAGTGGCATAAAGTATTACAGCTCTTTCAGTGAGCTTTCCCTATGTACTTTGACACTTTTTAACTGTAAATAAAAACCTAATTATTTCCGAATGGGCAGGGGAAGACTGCATTTGCTTATCTCATTCAGACTTTACTGAAAATGTTCCAATTTGAGTATCTAAATATAGGAACTTGAACCAAGCTCCTTTCAGCCCATCAAGTGATTGCTCAGCTAGGATTATAGCTGCTCAGCCAACTGCGTGCTATAGAATGGGAAAAAACCAAACTTGCCTGGCAACTGCAAATAGGGATGTATATAATAGTAGGTATCCAAATTTGGAATATTTTTTTATATTACACAATTTATAATAAATTAAATTTCTGCAATAGTTTCATAGTAAGGATGTAGTGTAATTCATCAAGGATTGACTCTGGATTCTGATTGCCTTCATGTCAAATAATATGCATTCAAAGCTCCAAGTATTTGACACCCAACTTACACCATTGCCATCAGAGTTTTCTTTTCACACTCCTAATCCCATTTCAAATAAATATACAGATTCATCTTCACCTTATAAAAACATCTTCATTCTCTATGTACCTTTTCAGACTCTGAAAATTGCACAGACAGTGGTTTGGAAGCATGTGCAATGCCTTTCATAGATTTCCACAAATCTTTTGAAAAAGGAGGTATCTGGAAATGACCTGACTTTTGTTCTTTTTTTCCTTTCTTCCTTCCTCTTACAATTTAAGAGATTTTTGTTGTTTTTTCCACAGCTTGCTTACTCTGAAACAGAATAGAATATTATTTTTACTAATAACAGAACTGTTATGGAAATGTCAATTTTATGATAATGCAAAGAACAGTTATGTAAGTACATGTGTATCTTGGCCAGCTAATGCACGTGCAGGATTGTATTACCACACTTAACTGTTTGTTCTGTCAATAGACTTGAGTCTTAAGTACTGTGTCAATTCATCTGCCAAAGAAAAGAATTAAAGTATAGTTCTGTGCCAAAACTATACCTTAAACTCTACATATACCTCTCTGCCGTTTTACCAATATGAATATGCGAAACAGGGATATTAATGGACAGGGCTACTAATACCATCGTGGTTATAGCAGAGACCTTGGCAAGGGCAGACAGTGGAGCTGCAATAAAGGAAGACAGCCCAGGAAATTAGCACTGTATCAGCACACTAGCTATCCCCTGTGACAAAACTACTCTAGTAGTTCTTAAGGTTTTACTGAAGCTGCCTGATGCAATTGCCAAAACAGAAAATAGACTTCAGTGTTACTATATACAGTTTCTGTTAAAGAAAAGCATGAAGCAGGCATCCAGAAACCAAAAGAGAAACCAAAATATGAATTTGGGAAACAATTGCATTTGTGGAATAAATTGCATACCACTTTTACACTGAGAGGATGCCACTGGAAGGGAGACTGGAAGGGGAGGTGGGGAATCACATAAATATATTGCTACCCAGAGTAGCAAATGCAGTTTAACTAAATGTACATCCCTACCATTTTCCCTATGTTGCCACATCGATATGTGATTTGGCATGAACTTGAAACTCCAGAAGTGAGTTCAAAGTCAGAAAAGTACCAGTAATTCAGATTCTTAAATGCATCGTGCATTAAGCGAAACAAATGGACCTCATGACACCTAATACATAGAAGGGAAATCCTTAAAGAGGCTTTAGAAAAAAACCCCACTATTGATCACTTTTGCATGGAAACCTCTCTGCTTTAATGGGCAAGCCCTGTCTCACAAGAGAGTAAGTAGGTCCTGACTGCCGAGATGCTACAAGTCCCCTTGGGACTTCTTCATTCCTCATACAACACCCCAGCTTACACACCATTCCTTCTGAAGCACAGGTTTAAAGCCAGTGACACAAAAACCCCAGACTACTTTATCAAATTCTATACTAGGTTCTTGCTTGCCAGTTGTTCTACCCTGGAGTAAATCTCAGCTATTACTATTGTCCCTGGACAGTGTGGATTTTCAAGTCAGAAGCTTGTCTCATATTCCATTTATTAATTTTTTAAAAATTAACTGTGAAGACAAAATTACGCATATTTTAACTGAGATTAGCTGTCTAAGAATGAAACTGCATTCTGAACTGAAAACCGAAACCCAAGTTACATTGTTTTGTTGTTATGAGGCAGCATACCCCCCCCCCCTTTTGAAATATTGACACTTCCTATAGATCCATGAGGTAGTGCAGTTTGTCTTAATATTTTTGACATCCCACCAATAAATACCTGGATTCTGCCTAGTATCATGATAGACCCCATAAGCCACTGTTAGCAAATTCTGCCCTCCAATCCAAAAAAGACCCCCACGACAATCCCCACAAAAACCCCAAATGCCCCCACACCAGCAAAAGATGCCACACAGAAACTTGCCTTATGGAAACTCCCTTTATCACATGTCTAAATCACTGGAAGGTATTGCATGTGTGAAACTTATCCTCTCATCATTCACACTTGCAGACATTATATCCTGTGTACCATATCACTCAACACATTTTTTGACTTTGACCCACCTTCCTACTTTTAGATTTTGGCTAAGGCAGTACCAGAATATACACATATATAATTTGAATACATACACAAATAATTAAAAAAGCCAAAAAACAAAGCCACGTGAATGTCGTACCATAACAGAATGGTCTGACAGGGGAATATTCTTGACAGGAATCTGAATCAACTGCTCAGGAAGAAGCTAGAATGATTTTGGCTGTTACAGAAATCATTGTATGTTTTGTGTTTAAAAAAATTACATCTTTTATGGAACTCTTCCAGCAGTACTGGAACTCATCCTTGATTTTTTTCATTTGTACAGCTTGATACTTTATTTAATATCTCACATCTAGGACTAGGATTATTTCTGTTGTTTCAATTTTAAGATACTTGTAAAATCAATTAGGTAATCTGTAACACGTTTGGTCTAATTTATACTAGGGTAAATTAGCAAGATTAGGAGAAAAGGTGAGAGATGGAAAGGTACAGGACTAAATACAATTTGTGAGGTAAATTATAAGCTATACTGCATCATTATCAGATTGAGAAAAGGCTTGCACGATCCTCTCAGCTCACACTGTCACCCTCTGGAGCATGATTCTACATGATTAAAATGACCAAATATTAGACAGTGCATTTTGCCTGCATCTGGCACCACTTAAATACTTCTTAGTTACAGAAACTACAGGGGGAGTGCTCCTTTCTCTTGGACTTCTTAAAATTTGCATTGCTATACAATACATAGCACCTTGACATCCCCCAGCATGGAAAAAAAAAAAAAGTCTGAATTGTATATACTTGCCCTTTTTTCATTAAGTACTTTAAAGGTCTATGGATGAAAGATGCAAGATAAATTTCAGGTCTAAGCATTACTGTAGATAACTTTTTTTTTTTTTTGGGGGGGGGGAGTTTCCCTCTTACTACTTCTATCTCTGTCACCTCCTTTTTGCCATCTGATGAAGGCTTGTTTCTATATCACCTAGTAACAATGTCATGATGTCCAGGAAAAGCAAAGGCTGAGCAGACTAGGCTGAGCAGGCGGTGTTAAACCCTGTGGAGCTCCCACCCCTAAGCTTCTTAGCCAGCTACCAAAGTAACCCTTCAGGAGGCACAGTTCCTGCATGCTGATTGAGGAGGAAAACACTGTGTGAACACAAGCCTGGCTGGCTTTGAAGCCTTCTGTTGTTTTATATATATACACACACACACACACATACATCCCTCAAGACATCATCTTCTCTTTGTGCTCCCTGACACAGTGGAGTTTGTCACTGAAACACCAACCTGGAGTACAGCCTGGGCTATCTTGCATTTTCTGAGAAACCAGAGCCGAAATCTTCTGGAATCACTATTTCAGAGGCATCAGGTAAGAGTTTTTTATCTGTAAGTCTTGAATTCAAGCCATACAGTAGGTTTACTTTAGCTGTTCTATGATTCTTTCAGCTTTTTTCCCTGTGTAGGAAGAATGACCAAAAATACAGGATAAAAATGGGGAACAACATCACAACCCCTTAAAGCAAACTAAGTTGTCTGATTGGATTTTTAAAAAAAAAATAAATCACACAACAGATGTTTCTAAAATGAGAATATTATATCATTTTTTTTGTTAAACTGTTAACTAGACTTTATATAAAACTGCCACAGCATTGGCAAAAGCAGTTATACCAAAAAAAATATGACCTCAGTTAAAAAGGCTTGGTCATACAACTTTATGGAACATTGTATTAAGTAAGATTTATATATGCATCAGTTTTGTTATTTTCCATAAAAATTTATTAATGTAAAGAATATTTTAGAAGCAACTCAGCTTCTAAAGGTTGTCTAATCACTTTATTTAAAAAAAAAAAAATCTTAACAAACACTGCAGCCACTGGTTTTTTTAAAACCTTATTCTGATTGTAGAGCAACTGATTATCAAATTTTTGTCCCTGATTTAGTGACTTTTAAAACTTCAATATTTTAAGTAATTTAGCTAAATTACAGTCATATTCCTGATCTGTATAGCTCTACTCTCAAACTCTGCATTTTTTTCTTTTCCAAACAGCTGCCTATATTGTTCCTGAGATTCAGCAAAGTATTCCAGCAGCAGTCTCGTCACAACTGAACACTGTAACACTGATACAGTATCCTTACCGCTGTTAAAAGGATTTCTAGTTTATTTAAACTGCATAAATCATACAAACCTTGGTTACACATGCTTCTGTAACTACTTGTAAGAACCAAAAGTAAATTGCATGTATTTGTGTATTCTACTGAATGTTGCTCTTATTTGTTAGTGTGAGCTGTTGCTTATTGGCCTCATTTTTATTCCACGTGCACGCTCTTTTAAAAACAATACTGAAACTGGCCTTGCCACATCTGAGTAAATGTGGCAAACTTTGTACTTTGAAATACATACAAATGAACAGAAATTAAAGATAATGCCTTGTAAACACTTAGTTTTCCATATATTATTGATTATTTTTATTGTATATATAGTCTATAGTTAAGACAATATAAAAATAAGTATATATGCTCACCTATATATACATGCAGTAAGTATGCATTTTCTTGCCAGTTACCTGCCTGTATGAGGGGGGACAATGATGTAGGGAACTGTGTGAGAAACCAGCAGTTTCTCTGCATCTCACTGATTTTCAAGGAATCCAGAGTCCTAGGAAGAACCTTCTAGCTACCGAGGCCTTATGCACCTATGATTGCTAGCCTAGTCCAGAACTTGAAAGTGTCATCAGCACAGAAGATACAGATCTTAAATGGGTATGCCCTTTTCATGGTTTAGAGAAAACTCATCTTAATGGAACAGTTAGATAAAGTAGCATATTAGCAGTGAAAAGAATAATCACTCCGCCGTAATCATCACAGAATCGTTAAAGAAAATATCTAATGTCTACAGAAAAAATTCCTCCTATACTTCGCATTTCACCTTGAACTTCCTCTGCTTTCTGCAAATGTATGTAGTGACCACTCAGACTGGGCCTTAATACAGCTTACCTCTGAAATAATCAGAATTAATTCCATAATGGCTGTAAGGCTGCACTGGAACTCCTAACAGGAGCCTCCATACCAGCAATTAAGGACAACAGGACAGCTCTCTGTACAAGGAAACAAAAATCTCAAGAGATTAAAAACACATTTGTAAAAAAGCATCTTACAAAAAAGGCCCATAAGCACTGGCCCATAAACTCTCCCACTAAATCAAGGAGAGCAAGTAGCAAAAAAAGTGACCAGATTACATAAAAAGCAAGATTGAGAAAAGTAAAGACTTTTTCTTTTTTCTAGGTAATATATTTTAAATAGATCTGACAAATCACACAGTTGATACTGGTACACAGGATAGGTAATGAAAGACAAATCACTAAGCAAGAAAAAGATTAGTCACACAATACTAACATAGTATTAGATATACTTCAATACATCAGACTAGTTGTTGCAAACATTTTAAAAAAAGTCAAATTACTAAAGCTTCTATGCACACTGTTTTGCTAGATGATTAACTATCACTTCTCTCTCCAAACACCAATCTTAGTTAGAATGCAACAATGCTGTAGGTGGCCACACGAGATCACTCAACTTAATTTTGGGGCTTTCTCCTGTCAACTAGATTTATCTCTTTATACCCAACTCCTGTACGTCAACCCCTACATTCAGTCTTCAGATAAATGCTACCATTTAAAAAAAGCCAGGCCTCACAACACAGCGAATCTCAAGTTTGTTGTAATTTATTTGTGAGTTATTCTCAAGCAATGTTACAAAACATTTTAATGTCTTGATAAGAAAATAAAATTTAAATAAAAATACATTCAACAATACATCATCATAATACAAATCAAAACTAATGATAATTTACAATCCTAACAGAACTAATTACTGAATAACATCATCTTTCTAGACTAATCAAAATGAAGGCAACTTTTATTTATTAATTATCCTACTTGTACCTAATTAAATTCTAGAACATCTACTGCATTTTAAAACATTATAAAATGAAAAATCAAATCTCAATGGTCACAGATATTCAATGGCCTTTGTTTTTTTCCTAGATATTCCAGTACCAAAGCAAAAAAGTGCATATTTTTAAAAAAATGTTGCAAGAGTATACAATTTTTTTTTTATAAATTTGACTTTGAAAACAACAGAAAAATGGCTCCAAGGAACAGACACTTCGCCACAAGGTTAATCCATATACAGCAAAACCTAACTTTGACACTCAACCACATTCAACTTGGTTTAATGGCAGCTTTTTATTAATGGCTATTTATCAGACCCAGTTTACCTTGGCAAAACATATTTTTTGGCATTACCATAGTCCCTCCCCCACCCCCAACTTCAACTGTTGGCAAAAAGAAGTCCCTCAGAATACATCAAATGTGTAAAAAAGGAAAAGGCAAAAATGGTTGAGGTGATTCAATGATTGTGACATTGCAGATACTAGTATGGAATCCCAAATATTCTGAAATTGTTTGTCTGCTATTAAAACCAAATAATTATTCTAACATGTTACATTCACTCCAATAGAGATTTCAGTCCTGTCTTGCCAACTTGCTTCTGTTACAAAAAGCCTCCCTACAACAGTATAGTAAGTATATAGTAATTTAAACAGCTTACAGCTTCAAGCATTGTGGATTTCTATTCTATTTGTAAGTTACATTCCTAATTAGTTTGGCCAAATCATGATTGTAAAAAACCAAAACAAACAAAACCCACCAGAACCAAAAAAAACCCGCACCCACAAAAAGCATCCAACAAAACAACGAAGACCCCACAGCAAATGCTTCAAAAATAAAAGTACCACATAAAGTTATTATTAAAAATAGTATTCCAAGGAGTACCATTGTATTTAATACTGATGAAGCAAAGTTGCCACAGTAATACCTTTGCTTCTTCCTGGTTATATACATTATGTTCTTTCAGCATAAACTTAACTTCTCAGATGAAGTGAGCAAAAATTAATCTTACTGAAGTCAAGAATGCCAGTTTAAAATTGTGTTAAGTGGCAAATACGAATCCATATAACTAAACATATAAAAATATTCACTGAAGCATTGCTTAAAGACAAAACAATGTTGATCATTCAACTGATCATAACAAGCAGATACTACAAAGTATCTAAAAATAATCTGGGATAGTCCAGATATCTAAAGTGCTTTGAGTGATTATAATAGAGATTATTTATTAGATTTGTAGTCAAAAGGTGAGCTGGACCTAGGTTTCTTTTTTTTTTTTATAAAAAAAGAAAAAAATCATACATGGGATGATGTATATTAATCAGTACTTAACCACAATCTGTTCACATTTAAATTTTTCTATCTGTAGGCAAACTTATTTAAAAAGAATGTTGCTACCCTGCATTTCTTTTTAGATTAAGAAAAAATATGTACCTTAAAAAATCCTAAAGAAAATAGATAGTGGTCTAATGTCACTCCATATATTACTCACCCCAAATGTAAACAAGAGGTACAACATAAGTTCCCTGATCTCTTCTTTAGTACTTAAAAACATAACTAACACTGGTATCTCCTGTCCAAATTAATTGCAGCATACTGCACAATTTCATAAGACTTCAGCTGTAGATAAATCAAGTCCTGACAACACCTAACACAAGGAAAAAAAAAAAAAGTCAAATTAATTGAGTGTGAAGCTTCAGATCTTTTCCATGTCATAGTATCTTGGGATTGCTATTTCAAGATCTGTATCAGCAGGGCAGGCACTCATAGTAAACTCATGCAAGTTTGCAGTGTATGTACTGAGAGATGTAATCCAACCAACAAATGCTGTGTGGATTTTCTTCCATTAAAAAGCTTATTTGTTTACAAAGTTCTTTCCAATAAGACAACAATGGCAAAACAACATTTAGATTTATTCACACCTGCTACTTCAAGAACCTTGTACTTCCAAGTTCTTTAGCAAAACGAGAATAAACCTTAAGACCAGATTTCCAAGTCTGTATTTTTCTATTAAATATTAAATAGATTGTCAACACAACTAGCATTTATGTTCATTCTTAAATACTTTGTAAAAATGCATATAACTAATTTTTAAAAAAACAATAAACATCCAGAAACAACATAGAAACCCAAAACATCCAGAACATTTCCAGTTTCTTTTTTCATCCAAGTGTGCCAGTTTGTTTGGGTTAGGAAACTTTTCCAACAATTGGATTTTCTCTGGAAAAAATAAAATATTGTATGTAAATATTTAAGGTTCACATTTGCTTTCTAGTTCTCATCACACAATTTTAATTTACTATGCAAACCTATTTTTTGCATAAGGACCCGAAACTTTAAAAATTCTTTTATTTTCCATTCTGCTAGTAACCTTGCAGTATAGATAATGTATTTTACACACTGTACTTCAAATTTTTTGGGACTACTGTCAAGAAACATACTTAAGAATGCAAACATTTAATTGCATAAGGAAATAGCAAGATACATACAAAATAGAAGATTACACATATTCAGAGTACTTCCCCCTTCAGCTAGGTGTCACTAGTCTGTAACTCGCATTAAAAATTAAATTTAGGCTAAATTGTGCAGGTCATTTTGGGATGGGCCTAAAGAAAGATGTTTAACTAAGCAAAAAAATCTAAATGTTTACTACACATAACAAATAGATTTGTCTATATTTCAAATGCTAACTAGAAGATCACCCATTTAATTTCTCCTGCATAAATCTTGCCATTTGCCAATTTGAGTTAAACACTAGACTAGGCAAACCAAATCAGGGTTTGATATTTTTTTTTTTTTCTGATCTATCAAGCCTTATTTATGCTAAGAAATCAGAAAACTTGCTAGTGGTGTTCCATAGGTATCAGCCAGTATTGAAAAGAACTAAGAATCTGCTCTGGAACAACAACGTACTCCAAGGAACAGGCTTTAACTTCACCGGAAAAGTATTTATCATTGAGTATGCAAGTGAATTACAAACAGTAAATACACTGCATGAAAGACGTTTCTGCGGTGTTTTATCCGGCATGATATTTGAATTACTTCTCAACTGAAATTTGAGATTTTGAAAAAAATTAGAAGGCAGACAGGCAGGGATAAATTTTGTGTGCACATTAGAAGTTAAGTTGCAAGGAAACGACAGTCATTGCACCCACTTATGGGAATCTCAACAGGAACACAGATGAATCCCACACCAGAGGAACTTGTATCTTCTAACTACTGGTAAAAGGCTTCATTATTACAAACAATGTACGTTGTTTTCTCCATGTCTTTGTGTTGTGTAAATCCACCTTTAGCTTAATGATCTTCACCTCAAGAAGCCTGGCCTTTTTCTGTGACTTATGTTTTAAAAATACACATTTATGTATGACAAAAGTACGTAAGATACTTACTCACTACCATATTTAGCACTAGATGATCTCTTCTTTCGGTACTTTTCATGCGATTCATTCAGCTTTTCTACTATATCTATTATCTGTTTCAGTGTATGAAAAGTTGCTACAGAATCTTCAATTGTGAAGTTAGAATAATCATCTGGTTCTTTCCGTGGACCTTGATACACTGCTATACTTCCGCAAGCCTCTACAAAAATTATCACAATTATCCCAATTAGAATTTCAATAATTAACAAACAGATCTAACTCTTAAGTAAATGATGAACCTGAAATTTTGGAATGTGAAGTTACTGTAGGTTATCATAACATGGGTTAACACAAAAGCAGGAGACAGTATCAGCTACGTGTATTTACAGTTCTGTGACTTATTCTCTGGAGGCTGTGTTCAGCATCTTGAGCATCCAGCCCTCTCCAGTTCACATGAACAGAAGATCAGTGCTTTCTTGCAACTCAACCATATTCAACAGAATCCACTCCATCCATACTCAGGAAAAGGACAACGACAGAAGAGCAACTGGCTACAGTTACTGTCTTTGTGTAGACTACTAAAGATAAATCATATATGCAAATTTAATTAGAAAAATGTGCATGCCTGATGTCTGCTGTAAAAAATTAAGTGAAGAATGTTTGATACCAGAGCACCAGAATGACAAAAATATATTCTGTGTCTCTATTCTCTATTATTTTCAGATTACTTGCCAAGACACCAAACTGATGTTATGGGCCTAAAGGATTAAAGCTGAAGAGTATCAAATAATAATGCAGAAGAATTATATTGAGTACCTTCCAACTTCTGTAGTTTAGACATGTTGATAGTGAAAAGTGAGTAAATTCTTTCTGTCTCTCTGTCTCCATCAATCTCAATTTGAGTATCAGCAGGAACGCCTCTAGAAGGTGAAAAAAGAGATGGTAGTCAATGTGAGTCATTCCTGAAAGGTTTGAAAACAAGTAAAAACTGATTCTGTTGCAGTGTACTTAGCAGCTTTTTAATGTCTATCATTCACAGACAGCTTCACAATTGCTACACAAAACAGCATCCATTGCAAGTGTTCTAAAGAAACAGGTATATACAGCTTTGAGGGCAGCGAGCACAGCAATACTAAATAGCGCTTTTCCCAATGGAATTTATTATTCAGTATGTCCAGAGAAGAAATATTTCAAAAATATCAAAGTAAGGTTAATTTTTATTAAATGACAGTTAAATACTTAGTTTAAAATCTACTATATTTGAAAGGTAACCAGAACAGAAGGAGAAGATATACTCCTAAACCAGAACAGTTAAAAAAAATCAGAAAAACAAAACCAAAAGTTATTTAGTGATGGGAATCTTTTGAACTGTTGAGAAACCTAACATAAGAATAAACTGAGCAACATGGAAGAAGTATATGTATTTTCAGAAAGTTATCTTGTAGGACTTATAATGAACTTTAGAGGAGTGAGATCTTTAGGCTGTAATTTACACAGCCTATCTAGAACAGGTTTAATTTATTTTTAAAAAAATCAGAGCACTTGTTTTCAGAAATCAGCAGCTTAAAGAAAGGCATTAATGCATTACAAAAAGTTACTAATTTTCCTGACATATCTATAAAACTCAAATGATTTGTCATAATCTACATCCAAGATTATTTAGCTGATTTTCTTAGTACACTTTTAAAAGATGTGAGGCTAAAATAAAAACAGCAACTGTATAAAACAAAGCAGTGTAATTAAGGAAAGAGACCAACTTCCAGGCTGAGCCCTCTGCAGCAAGGTATTTCAATTATTTCATATAAATGACCTAGGCATGTCATATTTCTCCATTCAGCGCAGCAAATGAATAAACTTAAGCTATTAAATCTACTGTTCTGCCTGGAAAGAAATCAACCGTTCAGTATTTCCAGTTTACATGCTGAATCTGTTACCTTCTGCCTGACAAACAGATTTAGTAAAATCCAATACTTTGGGCCTTATTAGTAAGTCCTGTTTTTAGTAGCTTAACTTGCTAATGTTAAAAGACAAGAAAAGCCTTGCCTTTGATTTTCAAGTTCTATAGGGAATCATACATTATTTGTCCTACAAAACATATATATTTTCATTTGAGAAGCAACTTACGCGGTGCAACGAGCACAGCCCACAGTGCTCTCTGTTGTAGCCTTGCAGCAAAGCCAGTTTCCATTCAGAAAAGCAGAAGGATGGTAAAAACTAAGCCTCTTCTGGTTGCATCTTGTTACCCGGCAAAGAGCTTCTATCCACTCACTAGCTTCTACACAGTTATTTGCTTGGATGTAGAGCGGTTTTTCTCCATGTAGTACTTGAAACATCTGTAGAAGGAACACAACATTATTCTGTTTAGTTAAAAATTCCAGTTATTGAGCAACTTTGAATATGTCAAAATAGATTTCAAAGTTCAGGCGATTCAACAAAGCCAAATTAGGAGAAAGGAAGACTTCTGAAGCCTATTCACCTCTTTCATTTTACTAGACAGCCCTATTTAGGAGGAAAAAAATCCCAGAAAACAAAAACAACTCCCTTGTTCCACCTACACCATTTCCTCATCCAAAATAGAATCCTTTAAGAAATAGAACATGATGCATTTTCTGTTCTCTTCATTCACATATCTTTAACTGTTGACCTCAGACTTTATCCTTCATACCCTGAAAGTAACAGAAGATTCCCAGAAGACTCCCTTTAGCCATCGTCAGCCTAAGTAACAGCTGTATTTTTATCACTGCCTCAGAATTCTGCATTAAAAAACAACAGAAACACTGATGTGCTACCAGTCCAGAATGAGGCTGTAAGCAGACAACTGTCTCAGCTGATTAAGGTATTGTAGGAAGTTCTCATCAAGAGGATTAAATCTAAGTTTGATAATATTACATTTCTAGTAGAGTATAATGTAATACATACTTCCAATACCTTACATAAAAGTGCTTTGTAATAAGGTCACAGTAGTAATTTGGAAATGGGGTCGGGGCAGAAGTCATATCCTCAGTCAGAAAAGTTGGTGCAGGCATCAAAATCTCCAGGTTAAGTTCCATGTTCAGACTACTTGAAAATACTGTATACAGCTTTTTATTCCTGATCCAAAGAAGATTTTTTGCTGAAGTGTTTAGTAATAGGGTTACAGTAACTCTATAAGCTAATTATAATGCTTTATTTAAATAACACATCAAGAATTACATATAAACTATCATTTGACTCACATTTTTCTTGTTGAAGGAGCTCTCATCAAGTTTCTCAACTGCAAGGATGTTTTTGATTGGAATAGTGAAAATTGGTTCTTTATCTAAAAAAATTGTGAACAGATGCGTGAATTGATTTTTAAGAAATTGTTTTATCACCTCATTGCACTGGTACTGTAGGTTAAGTTCTCAAAATGTGCATTTTTTTTATTGAGAAAATACATGAATCAGAAGTGTTTTGTAATCAGGGCAAAGGTAACTGAAACATATATACTTCAGTATATATGCATTTTAAAAAGTGCAAATCAGATGCAAATACTGAGAAAATAAAATTAACTGTAAAATAAATAAACTCTACCTTGCTGTTTGTGGTAGGTGAATTCTCTACTTGTTAAACAGAACCACCGCTTCTTGAAATTCTTTTTACCAATCCGAGTCCTTCCCTGAGCTCTTTTATACATTTCTCTGTAAAGACAAAATCAAATAACAGTACAACCATTAGTTTTCTGAAGAGCTTCCAAACCCATTTATTGAGATAGCACATTATTCATCATGCAGCAACATAAAAACCTACTTTGTTGTAGATTACAAAAAAAATAATCTACTAGTTGTTCAAAATAGATCCTCAGGATTTCCTCCCAATATGCTGATCATGTAGAGTGTTCCATAAACAAGAAAGGAGTTTGAAAAGTATACAATCTAGACTCTTGTTTGTGGCAGTAAATTTGGAGTGAGTACATACGTACTCAGACCTACAACTCCAAAATTTCCCTAAAGGGAGTAAGGTGCATCCAACTACAAGATTCTCTCCTCCCTGCTACTTTCTATATGTGAATGTACTTGGCCTCATCTGGATCATAAACTGAACATAAATGAAATCACGTTGAACATGACTCAATACAAGCGTAGATAAAAGTGTACTGAATACAGTTTCTAAGTGTTGATCCACTACAGTTGCCTCCTCCATTTCTGTTCTGTTCAGTATTTTAACAAGAGGTACGTTTCCTCCTTGTTTGAAATTGGATGCTTGTTTCACAGAATTATCTTTATTTGCTATGAACCTGCTCAGATAAACACAAGTATTTTTCCCCCCATACATATTGTTTGAATTAATTCATCAGGTACTCTTGATCAACATAAAACAACAGTTCATTTCTTAAAGTGATTTTCACCTCTATTTTTGTAAAAGCATTTTATTATTTACTGTTAAGTATTCCAATTCCAGGGTAATTTGCTTCTAGTTGAAAGGCAGAAGATTTAGCTGGCTGGGCTTCAACAGCATGCAAGGGAATTCTAGATTGAATTAATATATTCTTTTTTAAACACACTTTCAGAATTCTGAATAAACCATCACAGAGCACACACTGAATTGTAACAGAAATGGAGGCAGGCTTTAATAAGTTTTAAGCTGCTTTTAATTATCTTTTCCAAAGTACTTCAATGAGTTACAAAACTTTACAGCTGCTGGTTTAAACTAATTCTGCAAACTAACAAAGCTTTATCACAAGTTACAGATACCATAATTTCTACAGTATGACTAACATTTTACTGAGCATTAACGAGAAAACAGTGAAGACTGTTCTGTTTTGGACAACACAGATTCAAGATGTATTTACCCTTCTTTCAGATGTACTGGCTCACTCAGACCACTGGGCTCTTTGCTTTCAGTAGATGAAACATCATCTAGGAACTTAGGGGAAAATACACAGGGAATATATACCATTCAGAAACACGGAACAATCAAAACCTATTTTGAAAATATACATGTATAGTTTTTCCTGGAACAGAACAATTACTTTATGCAACAGATGAAATTAAAATATATTGGAAGGACCTGGAACACTGTAGCAAGGTATATCCATAAGCCACAGAAGATTTCTTTAATTAGTTCTGAAATTGCAGATTTAATGAAGTCTGTTTCAAAAAAGTTATTTTTTAAAAAATACAGATTAGCTTAGTCCACTATGTATAACTTGTGTAGATTTTTTGTGAATATTTTTTTAAAAACACCTCAAGTGGACTACCATTTTTGGTTTTCTCTCTAGTAGAAAACTGAGCAACAACACAACCGTCTAATAATTAAGACTGATCAAATACACCAACCATAAAAGAAAAAATAATCTAGTTGAAACGTACCTTTTTAACAGATTCAGTAAATTTTTCTTCTTGAAATGTTTTGAAAAACTCACACATAAACGTCTCCTTGAAACTTGACTGCAAGAAAAGGTATATTAAAATAAACAAACTTTCAAAGAATGTTATCTATGAAATGAGTAAGAATTTTAGTAGCCTTACAAGTTTGCTTTTGGTCAAACTTCCCCAACTCCCCAAAGTCTGGATGGCTTTTGATATAAGAGTTAATGTTCTAGAAGTCTGTGCATCCTAAAATAAAGAAAAAAATTCAGAGGTTACTTCCTCCACGCACACACATTTTTAATTAAAACTTTGATTTAAAAATTAAAGTGTCACAAAAATCACAATGTAGCAATAAATCTGACATTTTCATTCCTTTTCTTCTTCATGTGAAGATAAGAAATGTATATGCAGTTTTGTCCTCTATCTTTACTTGTGCTTTGTAAATATATTTTATAAGCTATTGCATAGTGTTTAGTATTTTACTCACTACCACTCAAATTTCGTACTAGTACTTAGAAAAATACTTTACCTGTAAATCATCTCAAACTCCTCAAATCCTGAGATTAGTACTACACATCTAATGCTTTTGCACTATTCAAAACTTAACACTTACCACTATGTACTACTGCTGGACAAACAGTAGACATTTTCATAATACAAACTGAACTTAAAACTTGGTCTTTAAGGTTTTTTCCTGATTTGTTTGCTACGTCACTGGTTGCATTGTACACAGTTATAAATACAGCCACAGAGAGGGGCCTTGCTGTTCCCGTTGAAACGTTTAACCCTCAAGTGATAAAATCCTGTAATCTTTTCACTGGACAAACTGGATAAGGTAAAAGGAATTAATCTGAGTAAGTACATTTGTTTCTTTTGAAAGCACAACAAATATTAAGTAGATTAAATAAGCTAACAAAGATACACTTCTGGAGCAGAAGATTACATACAAATGTTACGTGAAAATATTACAGGGTTTTTTTCTTCATATCCCTGTCTTTAAAGTTTGGGTTTTGTAATGAATATCTACTTGGCAATTTGAGAACAGAACATTAGGCAACCCACTGCAACTAGCTGAGTCCAGAAATACACAGACCAAGTACTGGATAACTCTACATCCCTCATTTAAGACACAAATCAAAATACTTTTTAAGTAGTAAAAGTGACATCTGGATATTTAACTTCCACGGTGTAAAAAACAAATGCAGTTCAGGCATACGCCTTCCCAAGAACCCCATGTCACTGTCCAAAGCAAGCAGCACATTCCAAAAAAAAGAAAAGGCACAGTGTCTTTAATATTAATAGCTCTTTTACATCATCTGAGAACACCTCACCCTCCTAAAGACTGAAAAATCTGATGCTTAAAGAACTGCAAATGCCTTAGTTTCTCTGGTGAGGTATAAAATTGAAAACTCAACTTAAGAGACATTTAGTAATCTTATTTCCCAGTGACAGACCCACTGAAAGTAATTTACGCCTTCCCAGATAAACAGATCTGACTGTCATGAATAAACCAGAACAAAGCTTCACGAAACTTACTGGATGGTGAGGTCGTAAATGAAAAGTATGAGGTGAGACTACGGCTACAGCAAAGAAACGAAGAAACACAAAGCTGCTCACTGCAGAATACTGCACATGAGGGTCATCTGCAGAGAAAAACCATGAAATGTAACATGCACTGAACTTAACAGGAAACAATGAAGACATAAAAATCCTCTGATGTTATCTTCTTAAGGAGACATGTATTTTAAAACAGAATAGAGAAACCAATGAAGTGCATGAAATGAGCAAGGTGACCACAGTAAGTAGTGTTCTACTTATAATGGAGGGTTTCTTCCTCTGAAAATAAGTTGTTCTTGTAAAACTGGCTCATCAGCTCCACTATTAGGAATGATGAGAATATTGCACACATTTACATACAGAGTGTTGATTAGGTACAGCTGTATATACACTGACCGAAAAGAGAAAATAATTGAGCAGTTGCCTTGAAACACTAGGGCTATTGGGTTTATTTACCCATAAAGCTAAACACTGATCAACTCAAATACATTAATGCTGCACAACAAACTTAGTCAATACATATGAACAACCAACTCCAATTCTGAGTTGCATCATAAACCCATGTTGATACATAATTTTCATGAGGACTTTCTCATTTACTATTTTGCAGATATTTACAACTTTATACTGAGAAATATAATGCGATCACATTCTTATTCTGACTGACTACTTCAATCTGACCTGTCTGGGAAGTTAGCTATTCTGAAAGGACTGTCTCAATTAGATGAATTTATGGCATCAGTTCCAGTGGCAAACATAGATCAGAGAAAGGCTCGAGATTATGAGAAGGATATTCTTCATTTATAGCCTATTACACAACATTTCAGATTTTAACTGACTGTAGTATATTTCCGATCTACCAACATTATTCCTATATTCAAACCATTCTGAAACAATAAAATGGTTCTAATATTTGTCATATTACAAATGCATTAAATATTTTACATTATCCACCCTCCTCAAAACTATCCATAAGTAGTAAAGTTATAGTAGTAAAGCTAACTCCACATATGTTACGAATGTGCTGGTAACAGTCAACAGTTGCAGTTCCTGTAGTTAAGATGTAAGTACTGAATTTATTTTCAAGACTACATCTTGCTCCTTTAGAAGCAATCAACAGATAAGCTCTTCCAAATTTTACATGTATATCAACTAAATCTCTTCTGTATTACTTGTGCTTTTCTTCTGTTGTCTCATACTTTTATTAGCAACTTCTTATTTGCTGCTATCTTGCAGTGTTTCTGACCTGCTACATTTTTTATATCAGAAAACACATAGCTCCTGCTGATTGACCATAGGGCTTTACTCTGGCTTACAGACTGGCAGAAAAAACAAATACCTGATTGTCAAGGTGAGAAGGTTCAGGGCACAGCATTGGACAAGAATTTTAACAATCCCCATAAGTTAACTGCAGAAGGCAAGTATACCACTCTGAACACCATTTTCAGAAGATTTTAGAGAACACTTACGTGGAAATCGTTTGGCAGCCAGATGCCTCAAAGAATAAAAAACATCACACATTAGGGTAGGGCAACTTATACTTGACCGCACAATTTCACGGAATACTTTGTCTACATAATAGCGTAGATTTTCCTGCAATTATGAAAAAAGGTATTTTTTCAGACCATTAACATTTGCATTTATGTTTTTTTCCTGAACATAAACGTAACAGTACAATTGCTTTTATCAGAACATTGCCTGACTATTCAATTACGTATTTTAGTACAGTGCATATTTGAAAAGCCTAATAATATTTGACAACAACATGTTATAAGTAAGGAGTACTTCCCATGCACACCTAGTGAATGTTTATTCAGTTTGTTGCAGCAACTATTGCCTTAAATGTCATCCTCTTAACAGGCAGGCAGCAAGCAAAACTTCAATCAAAAGTGTTAAAGCAGTCCTAATTACGTCCTTCATTAGATGCGAAGTACAAAACATCAGGAATCACAACACCCAACAAATTGGTAAGGAAGACTAATCCTGTTCAGCTTGTCCTCCCTGTCACACTTTCCACTGGACTTTTCCTTTGATGTGTTCATAAACAGGGATAAGAAAATGCCAGTTCTGTGCTTACTCAAGAATCAGAGGATTATACTGCTACCCACTCATTTTCCACTATATAGAGTTGCTTTTAAAAATGTTTTTGTATCAGATTGTTAAAGTTAAAATTAGGAAAAACAAATTAGGAAACTCACCATATTAATTTCTACGTTATCCCCTTCTCGTAATTTAATGGGATCTATTTCACAGGGTTTAGGAGACTCGCATATCTGAAACAAACAAAACTACAGGAGTTCAATTTTTCAGACAGAAATCATGGAAATGCACCTATTTAAAACCAGATTCTGTCCTAGATATAGCAGTAAAAACTCAAAATAGGTTCTAACTATCCATAACAGCATGCAGTAGTCATAGTCACTTTTGTGTGTGACTTTTTACATGCAGCAATTACTTAAAGCATCATGCTGATAAATTCTGCGATGTGTTACAGGCTGGAGCAACTATCATTGGCTGCTTATTTTCAAGCATCTGAAACAAAAATAACACAAAGCAGCTCCTTCCACTGAACTTCATGAATTATTGCTCAGTTAAACTTTCCTCTAGAATTCCCCCACCCGACTGATCACTACCACACAAGAAGCTGTAAGAAGCATGGCTATCAAAGAGACTGGATGCTCCAGCGGCTAACTGCCCTGAAAGAGTTTCAAGTAGGATATCCTACCTCATCAATAACTGGTTTCAAAGTAACCTTTAGGTAGTGCTTCCCCACTATTTTCATCATTTCATCTACACAGCGAGTTGCTAACGAGTTGCCTCTGAAGACTGTGTTTGCTTCTCTGTAAGAAAACAATTTATTTTATTTGAACAGGGGGGGAAAAAAGAAGCTCAGTTACAGAACCCGATTAATACTTTATCTTGTCTTTAAATAACTTTTTTTTTCACATGTTTCAGTGAGGAATTCCAGAACCTAGATACCCAGCTTGCAAAAGCACTACTCAGGAACAGAAAGAGAATAAACAAGAATATTATTACAGCTATTACCAAAACGAGGAACATAAAACCATACGGAAAAGCCTAAGAAATTTTAGACAAAGGAAGTTATAATCCAGTGCTGAATGTGAGAAACAACAATTGGGGAAATTCCAAAATAATGAAACCTTGTAACTCACCAATATACAATTCTTCCTCCAGCAGTCTGGGTGAAAAAAAATATCTTAGAGCTACAATAAATAGCATGCTGCTACACTATATTGATAAACTCAGTTTGACCAAAACATATTTAATCTAGGGTTATGCTTTTAATTCATTATAGCTGTTGAAGAAAACAGAGCCAGCTATGCAAAGTAAACCTTTCTAATCAAAGAGATTTAGTTTAATCTTTCTTTGTTACAGTTCAATTATAATGGAAAGGAATGTGTGTACTAAAACACAGTTTAGAAAATTATTTTCCATGCGTCACCTCTTTCTACACAATTAAACTGTCTCAACTTATTTAAATCTCGAGTAGGTCAGCTTTGAAATGAACTACTCTGTGGTGACAAAATCCCTTCCACATCTCCACAGGACATGACTCGGCACCTCAGTGGCCACTACTCAGGTCTACTTCATTTTTCTCCTAACCACAGGGCTACAAATTCACAGGCCATAAGCTGCTACTTGGAAAAGCTCCTGTGCTTGCTACTTTCAAGGCATGCAGGAGGACACATACTTACAAGGCATCTTTGCAGGAAAAGAGTACCCCTCATTTAAGTCACATACTAAAGTAAACAGGCTAAGATTCTCAAGAATTTTAAAAACATTAAGTACCCATCTAATGACCAGTAAAATTTTAAGCGTGGCCAAATTATGACATTTTGAAACAAAAACTATGGTCTTAGACACAACTCTCGACTGCTAGCTTCTTATGTTTAGCTGTATACTAGCTATAAGAAAACTTTACCAAATAGCATACAATCACTAACTCTGACTCCCAGCTTCAATATGATTTTAATGAATGTTTTTATGAACTAGCATTAGAAGATTAATATATTTAGTCGGTTTTACATAATGAAAGAAATCAACATGTTCACGTGTTAATATTGTATCATGAAGCCCTTCGAAACTCTTAAAGAGTAATTTTAAAAGGCATGACATCACTAAACATGAAATACATACTGGGTGTCCTTCAGATCTAGTTCTGCCACTGCAGCAACAAATGGAACTAGCTTATGGTGGTGTAGCAACAATCGTACAAGAGGCAGAACAGCATCATACTTGTCTCGACAAACTTCACTCAGTATGTAGGCAGCAGATGCAGAAATCGGCTGTAAGAAAGCAGAACATGAAATCATCAGCGAACTAGTTAAATGTTCTACATGTATTTGGTAAAGTACAGATCAAATCTAACAAGACTACAGATGTTTCAATATCTGCTGTATAATATGGCAACTGAAAGTTTCTGTTCTACAGAAATACTTAACTGAAAATTGCTACTATCTACTCTGTACTTGACATTTGAGAATCAAACTCAGCATCTACTCACCCTTCTCATTCTCCCTAAAGGGCTACACTATGGCTTTGTCACATATCCCACGAAGAGGCAGTAAAGCAATTGCTTTACTATAGTGTCATATATCTTTATAGGACTTCAGAAATTTAATCAGAGCACATTAAAACACAGTTCTCACACTTCTGTTGGTTGCCATTCTACAGCTGGAAATTCCAATTAAAAAAAAAAAACTGACAAAATTGTTTCATTTAATTGACAAAGACAGCCGCTGACTGCCACTAGCTACACAGTCAGGTCTTCCCGACTTCCAGTGAAGTAGTATCTGAATATGGGCTAGGAAAAATTTTAGTCACCATCTGCTTCCCTTTCGCTCTTCTTCTCCTGTGCCAGTACTTCAACAACACCGAAGAAAGGCTATAAAAGACCTAGGAATACAAAACCTGGTTACCAGAATCTGATTCCCATCTCAAGGTCACAGTAAACCATCTACAACACTTCCCTCTTTGTCACCATGTCTAGGTGAGAAATCCAGACACGTTGATTAACACACTGGGAAAGACAGAAGCAATTCAGAAGAAGTTGAATTAGAAATCAATTCTGAAGCAACTATTTTTGGTAAAGGTGATTATCTGCCCCTTCATGGCCAATAATGGATCAATGTCCCCTGAAAACCACTATACTCAGGGGGGCAATAGCAGCTGGGGGGAAAACACAATGTTGAAAATAGCAACCAACGAGAAGAAAGTTTATCTCTTCCAGTCACACAGCACACTATCTCTGCTGGTTCTTCTAAAGTAAGAAGAAAATCTTGGTAGTTTGGAGCAGAAGTAAATGCTTTTACAGGCTGCTCATCTGGCTGTGACAGAAGTAATTTGCACAATGGAACAACAAAAATTCTCTGAATTATGCATAATTCATACTGTTTTATACATAATTGCATAATTCACTTTAAGTTTTAATTTTAAAAGATATTTTCAACTGAAGTACCTGAACATCTGATGATTTTAGCAGCAAGTTTCTTAGGGAAGTGTAGTATTCAGATGGAAGCACACAGTCTTCAGTATAACAGATATTTAATCTAAGTGATCCCAAATCATCACTTTTAGAAGATTTGTTTCCATTTTCTCTTGGTTGAAGTAAGTACCTGAAAGGAACAGGGCAATTAAAAAGTTTCAAATGACATTTCTTTAACTTGACTAATTCTACAATAAAGCAAAGTATGGCATTTAATTACTTCAGTATTCAGAAACTGAGTCTGAAAACTGACAATAAAAGTCATATTAAAAAACTTGAGAGTAAAGTAAAAAAAGGAGCAGCATTTGATGCATCTTCAGCACATAATGAAACATGTATTTATTTCCTCATATCTTTCTGAACAGTGAAATAGGATATACTTCTTGTATCTCAACTGGGAGAGCAGAAATAGTTAGAAATTATGTTCGACCTTCTCATTTTTCACTGAAGTTATATTTAGGGTGTTGGACGTTGCAGATGGAACAGCTAGCATTATCAATTCAAATGGTCTAGTCTGAAGCCAGTAAAAATATATCATCTTAACAGGCTGCATTCATGAGGAAAAAAAAAAAAAGATTAAATGAGAAAAAAACCGTGCTTTTTTCCTACTCTCAACACAAAATAGATTAAACAATTCAATGGCTTTTGCTGTAGTTCAACTGTATTCCAACAGGAGGCGCAGCCCTACAAAAATTTTAAAAGCTTTTAAGTAGTGTCACAGCATAGTTTCAACATTTGCCCAACAAATGAAATCATATTTTCAAATTTTCTTGTACATGCATATATATTTTTACTTCTACAATCGGAAGATCAGACTTTTTTTTTAATTATCAGATGCATTGCCCAGGCTGGCGTGCTAATATATAGTAAAACTGATTTACAAGACCCTCTGCTTGACAGCATGACTCTTCTGTTTATTTTCGCAATATTTAATACTAGTGATACTCTTTTACCTGCTGTACTTCAGTTGTATTCAAAAACATTTTCTGTAAATTAGTAACAGTATAAAAAAAATTAGTTATTTTTTATCACAGAACTGTCTTTGATAAGCAGATCATAACTGGATATGAAGATGTTCAATACAAGGTATGCCTACAAAGTGTATTAGCAGACACAAATCTGTCTATCAGTGCTTCAAGTGAACTAGACAGGAGTCAGGTCAATTCAAAAAGCTCTATGAACACAATACACTGGTAATGAGTCCATGTTAATCTACCCTTTCTCTTTGAAGCTGTTAACAGAGGCATGTCGTTGTATTGACATGGTCATATAGCTTTTGATCAGTTCACAGCACTGGCAGAGCAAGCCTGTGTCTGCAATGCACCATGTAAAAGAAAACTGACATAAACATTTCTTATGTTTAGGACCACATTCAAACACTAAGACTAAGAATCAGAGTTCAGCTTAAAACACATCCAAGCACCTGGAGCCTGAGGTAGTGAGTAATGTGGCACGCAGCCATAATGGCTCCAGGCCAAGACCTGTGTTCCATTTAGTTCCTATTTACCCACTTCCTTCCTGTGTGTTTTCTACATGGGTATGTGAAATATTTGTTCATTCTTTTCTCTGTACTGAAAGGTTCACTAAAAGCAGAACATTCTACACACTTTGAGGCATTCGAATCTGTTGTACTCATCACTTTCTGCCGCTAAGCATCTGGGACAGAAAAGGAGCTAGGGACGGGCTCCTGCTTGCAAGAACTTCAGAATGGAGGTTGCTGTTACACTTCAAGCAGAGGTCAGTCTTTCCTGAAGTCCCTTCATACCTTACTCTTCCAACTTCTAAACTTCTGTGCCTGCTCCCCTGAAATGACATTGGGCTGGTTTCAGAAGATACTTTCTGAAACTCCCTGGGGCGGCGGGGGGGGGGAAGGCTGTATTTAATGATTACTTTTAAATAAACTCTTCACCAGTCATTCTGGAAGTCTGACTTAGGAATTTAATTACAAGTGGTGCAATTCTGAAGAGTTCCAGGTTTACCTGTTAGGCTGAAAAGCATACACAGATCACTATAACCCAGCAAGCTGGCTTTAAGAGTCACAGTCAGTCTTCCTTCACTCCCTGTGCTTCCCCCTTGCACACATGAACTATTCCATGTGAGTGGGCAGACTGGGGGAAGAAAAGAGCTAAACGTACCCTCTGGCAAGGTTAATTTATTGAGCAGGGAAACTCTATAGAAAGACATTTTACCTAGACTAGAACAGGAAGACATATTTTAACAGATAGACTAAAACATATCTTTTGCAAGAGAAGATCTGCAAGATAGAAGCAAATTCACTGAGCCACCATTCTCACCATGCTTGAAATGATTCATTTCTTAACACCTTCACAGGAACTTTAATTTCTCCTAGAAAGATGTCTTGTACCAGATTTCCATTATTCCATAGGTCAACCCTGAAAATAAGAGAATTGCTTATTTTTCTTTCCTCCCAGAGAGAAATAAAAATCTTCAAGTTAACAATAACTGCCTTACAGCACTAATCCACATGCATGCAGGCAGAAAATGTTAGAAATCTCACTCCATTCTAATTAAATCAAGAAGAATAAAACAAGTGGCTTATTAACCCATAAAGAACAGATAAAGAAACGAACAGTGAAAGTTAGACTTGCAGACCTTGCATCAGTAAATAAAAGTGCTATTGGCAACATATGTATTCTGAGCAGTCTCCACCCACAGAACTGTGCACATTTCCTCTCAGGTAATTCAACTGACCTTTTAAACCAATATATTTACATATACCTATCTAACTGCTAGAATTTGGCACACACTGCAATGTCACACCAACACATGCGCTTGTTTTTCAAAACAGCAGCTCATATGCTTACAACCTCAAAAGGGATCACAGACTCTAGACATGCACCTTGGTTTTTTTCTCTTACTTCTTACCTCTGACATTTCTGACAGACAGCAGTTGTTAAGAAGAACAAAAAAAAATAAAATACTAGATTTGTTGGGGCATGACTATTTTCCTAAATATATACACAATTCTAATTTAGATATTCATGAAGCTAATAGTTAAAAATGCACATACTGAGTTAGTTCTATAATGGTTATTTAAACTTACCACTACATTCTTTTTCTTATGCCTATTAAGAAACACACGCTAGCCTTCAAGAGTTTTTGTCTTTCTATTATTAATATTGTGCCCAAACTAATACATATTGATGTGAGGTCCTCTTATCTCTTCATTCACAGGCACAGGAAACAAGTTTAAGCTGCTAGATACACTCTACCACTATTTACTTAAAAAGTCTCACCTTCAGTAAGAAACACACTAAAGATTTGAGTCATTTTATATGTCAGAAGGATCTTTTCTACGAGTCTTATCAGTAGTTCTCTAGAGTTACACTAAAATAAGACTTTTTATTGCCTTGATCATAAACTGTTATCGTTTATTAATGATAAAATAAAATTACATTCTAGCCTACATCACTTACCTGACTTCCAGTTTCTCAATATCTTCTTCTTCCACCTGAAACTGGGACTTCTTGGTGTAACTGCTGGACCTGGTTACCTGCAAATAAATTAACACACTTTTTACTGCTGTATTATGGATGTCAAAAGACAAAGAAAACCCTGCCTCTTTAGTACTGATAAACAATTACTATTCCTTTTAAAAGGGAAAATGTTCAGTTCACCAAACTGCCCTTTGACAGAAAGCAGGTGAAAAATGGGTCAAGAAGGGTTCGTGGTGGAGCCCGATGAGGGCTAGCTAGTATCTAAGGGAATTACAGTGTAGATCTATTACAAAAAAACCACCAAAAACCAAGAAGTATGACATGAAACTGACAAGAATTTATTTGGTTTCAGCATGAGCCCCAAGAAAACATTAAAGTTAGTTCTGAGATATTTAAGGAAACAACAAGAAGTCCACTCTTCTTTCTCTAATTATACCACAATTATAACCTCTTATTTAAATTTTCCTCATTTCTTGACTGACTGCATTCTCAGTTTAACTCCAATAAATCATAACTCAAAGTTACCAGAGTGGTTTGGATCACATTTTTTATCCTAGTATCTTTATTTCTTAAGAAACTACACTCAGTATCTTGAGCAGGTCAACTGAAACTCATGCCACATGTTGATACTCTAAACGTAAGTATAGAACAGTTTCTCACTGAAGTCCCGCAGCAGGACCAAGGTCTGTATGAACACAGAAAATTATAATACACTTGAGACACATGTAATAGACTAATTCCAGCTCTCAGCTGAACAGTATAGTATGCTTACTTGCAAATAACAGATGAAAATTCAAACTTGTAATATGGTTATTGTAGGGTAACTCATGCAGAACTGAAATAAAATCCTAAATAACAAAAGAAGTTAACTTTTTGAAATAATAATATTAGCCTTTACTGGGTATTATCACTACATTGTTTTATTAAAGAAATAAGCTGGGGGGTGGGGTGGGTGGCTGTTAGCTCAGTGTTCAGGAAAATATTTCAATCTAATTCCATAGGGTATGTTACAATTCCCTCAGAACTCCTGATGGCAACAGATGCTATATAAAGTGATTTAAGATAACAAATTACCTTCACGTACATGCTTGTGAAGGAGAATGCTATTGTCTGGCCGCCCTCATTAATCTAAGTACATCATTCACTTACATTTGAGAGGCTAGTCAAAGCTCTTCAATTTGCTTGAAAAGAGCTTTCTACGTTAGGTACTGCTATGCAGCTTGCTTAAAAATATTTGAAGGGTTGCATAAAAGAGATTAACAGGCAGAATACTACACAAAAAGTTACCTCAAAATAAAATTTTTCGTTAAACTGCGGATTGCTTGTTTTCTTCTTTACTTTGGTCTTCTTTTGGTCATTCCTGTTCCAATGTGGTAAAATTTTTACCATAGACAACTTAAAACACACAATTATAAAGACATTCTATTGTCAAGAAGGACCCATGCATTTAAGTTAAAACATTTTTTGTCATTTTAGAGACCAATTTGAGCAATGAAGAAAATTTTCAAATAAAATAAGTTCATCTTCACAAAATAGTTTGAAGAGTTAAAATTCCAAGGTAGTCACGCATCTGTCCAGCTCAAAGTTTCTACTTCATTTCACAAACGAGTATGACTCACTCATATCAAGTAAAACTTATCAACAATTTCTAAAGCATTTCAAAAGTAAGTCTGTGACAATTTCTTTACCACTGCTTGCAATTTACAAGCAGAGTTTTCCTCACCTTGTTCAACTTTTCCCACCCTCTTTTGATGGGCAAGAACCCACTACTTTGTTATAAACAGAGGCTTACACCAAGCCACTGAATATTTTCTTTGGAAACAATCGCTGCTACTACTAGATGCTAAACAGCATAGGGTCAAACAAAACAATTGCTCCCCACTCCCTTGTGTTTTATATAGATAATTTGTTTTTATTTTTATAATTTTTTCCCATTTTATAAAAGAATACAGTCTTATTTAGTTAATTACGGGCTATAGAAATACTTTCTAAAAGAAACAAACATAAGACACGGGGGGAAAACAGATGAGGGAGAAGAAAAAGTGTCCTAGACATCAACTAACTGTTTTTCAGGCACCGGCCATATAAATATTCCAGTCATGGCACATGAGCCACACGCATAAGATCGGAAAGTCTTAACCAGGAACTTCAGTCAGATTTGCACATATATTCCCATAACAACAGGGCTGATATTTTGTCAGACCAACATTCACCCAGTTCCATCTGTATTACAGGTCTGAAACAGAAATTATATCTAAATTTACCTTCCTTGGCAATCAGCACCATGCCTTCTAGATATAATGGCCAAATCCCCCTAGTCCTCTTCAAAAATTCCAACCCATCAAAACAAAACAAAAAACACCCACCAGAAAGTGCAACACAAACCTAAAAAAAATGTGATCATGTATTACCAAGAATAAAAAAATGTTCACTCAGAGCTTACTCAGGGACAATAATTCTGAGGTCTTTAAAACATGCAAGTTCGCTAGAAGACATTCTGGTACTATGCTCACAGTGACAATTCTTCAGTACCAGAGAAAGCAGACGGGCTTGGGTTTGTTGTTGCAAAAAATAAACAACTAAAACCTAGCTTGCTTTAGATGCTGTTGGGCAGGACCCTGCAGACAGTGTATGTGTGGCATATAGAGTTTTTCCTAAATGAAAAATCCCAACATTTACTCAGGATTACTGATCCAAAAAAGGAGGTATTTAAACTGTGTGGACTTTGAATGTAGCATCCTGAAGGTGCTGGCACTAGAATGGTTTCACCAGAGCCTCTACCCTCTTGCTTCCTCCCAACTGCTGAATATTTAGTGTAATGAAGCTTATGCATTAATAAAAACATGGAACAGAGGAAGGCGAGTGAGCAATTGACTGTATCATCCCATGTGGGAATTTTACAAAAATGAACAGGAAGTGCAGTGCAGGTATCAAGAGTCCAGCACAAAACCTGAGAACAAAGAAAGAACTGAGTGACAAGTGGTTCTTGGCTAGTGCAGGCCGTTCAGACAGACCAAACACCTTCACAATCTTGAAAGTATGGTAAGGAAGGGGAGAGTACAGGAACAATGAAAAATACGATGTGCGCAGAAAGCATTTTAAAATTATTCTAAAGATTTTGCTTAAAACCTATGACTGACTTTTCCAGTTTAAGATCACAGTATTTTGAGTTAATTAATTTCATACTAAAATGTTACCTGGAAGGCCCCACAAGAGACACTGTTGCATAAGGATCACAATTCTGTCCATTTATAAGAGGTAACCCATGGCATTCCTTTATGCTACGAAGAAAAGACAATCAGTAGATCAGTGAAGCAATTATCTTTGGCTTTAAAAAAGTAACCCCCAAACTATCCTTTCTTTTTTAAAAGTTTCTCTAAGTCCTACTGTATTACACACTGATATATATATTGATCCAACATAGTATATGTACATGAACTAGATCATAACTACAGATCTCTGGATGGTATACAAGGTAGTAGTCAAGCATACAGTCAGACCTGGGGGGCTCAGTGAGAACAAAATTCTTGGAAGTGCTTCAATAAAAGATATTCCAGTATCACACACACAGAGTAAAATCTTATTTTGTAAGAGCAGAATGACCTGCCATGTTACGATAAACTGCAGACTTCATTAACTTATAAATTTGATTTCTCAAGGCCCACAAAAAGCTATCTGGCCTCATCCACATGGCAGCAACTACATTTGGAAGGCGTTAAAATGGGCTCAAATATTTTGTTTTGGCTAAACTACATTCTGAGTTGAGTAGGCTGAGAAATGCAAAGTCATATCCTGAAATATTATTTAAAATAAGCATCCAAACCTCTTAGCATATAGTCCTAGCATCAGTTTACCTTTGAAGTTGTGTTTAAAGTTTATTTTCAAACTTTTTTTTTTCACAACAGTGCACAATCAGGGTTAAACAGCCCTTTTAAAAATACTGTTTTCTTCCATAATTCCTACAGTAAGTTGTAAGGTGGTGTTTAACAGGTATATAGGCACACTGTTCACCAATCCTGATGCAAAAGGGACAGGTCGGTTAGAAAATAATGATCATGGGGGCAGGCACATTTTCTGGACCTTTTCCGAATCTTTCTGAATCACTGCTGCAGCAACACTACTAGGAACAGAGCTGGGTCAGCAAGCTGACTAACCTTCAGACGCTGCCCACATATGAGCATTAAGTAGAAATACATAAAAGTAAAGCAAAAGAGTTTGTAAATTTACAGCATGAACTAAACTTTCTAGCAAAATTATGCTCTGATGTGGCTATGCACACTGTAGTATTTATTAATTCCAGAAACATTCAGCAGATTACAAATTTTCCTAAGACACAAATGAGATGCAAATCTTATATTCCCGTTCTTTAAAATAATCTACTTTTAAATAACCTATCACAGGAATTTAACTAAATTAATGCACGTAAGTTTTCGTTGCTATAATTAGGCAGTTTGAATAAAATCCAAACCCTCCGTAACTTAAGGAGAAAATACACTTTTCTGCTCTAATCAAGTAAATGTTCTAATACTATAATGTGGAATATTAGGTTGCACAGATTGTGTCACATAGCAGCAACAGTAGCTACACACTGTTGTTAAGCAAATGCTCTCTGTACTGTAGAAAAAAAATGTTAAAGAATAACAGGAGTTGCAAACTCAAACACAAGCAGGAAAACAACAGACAGTAACACTCCTGTGCTGCTCAGAACTCCACCCTCCTTGGAGTATGCTCAATTATAAACCAGATGGTATTTCCCCCCGAAAAGTCCCTTTGTCTTAGCCAGTTCAGGGAACATTTAGTGCTGAACCACTGCACAATCATTTGTTATTTTTCTTCCCGTTTTCAAACACGTGGCCTTCAGCATTTCAATAATTTTTGAATCACAATGAGCTTTACAGTGATTTCAAACCCACCATTTAAATGGGTCCTTGAAACATTCAGTTGTTTCATAAGCATTAATTGATTCCTCCTCCAACACACACGTGACAGAGTGGTGACAAAATTAAACTGTCTAGACTTTTCAGTCATTTTGGGGTATCTGACTTGAGACAGCTAGAATCTGATTCTTTCAGAGTATCAGGCATTTTGTAGCACTTAACAGTGTCTTTGCAGCTCCGAGATTTTTGGTGTCAGGTGTGACTTGAGTGTACCTGTATGTTAGCCTCAGCTTGAATCTCATAGAAAATTTGTAGCACATGGATCCAGTTTAACTTATCTGCATATAATTCAACTATTCTGCAAAGAACAACACAATTTCTCTTCCTACAGCCTGTATCAAGCTCACCAAGCTCCTGGATTTCTCCAGCAAACAGATCCAAGTCCTACAGAAAGTAGTTCCTCTCCATATATACAAAGTTTCTCACCCCTTTCCTGATCACTGTATGAATAACCTGCATATTTGACAGAACGATCCTTCAGGAAAATGTTTATTACCACCACAACAAAAACTCATCACAATGCCCTAGTTTTGGTTACAGAAACAGCTTGTTCTGGCCTCCCCCATCTTTTCCCAGCTTGACCAAAACGTACACAAACCAAAAGGAAGGCTTGTTTGTGATTTCCTTAAAGTTGAAAAACGTTTTACTGACAACTAAACAGCCCTGCAGGAGCACTAGAATCTCTGGATTCAAGCTTATTTCATGCGCCACTCGGCCTCCCTGTGTAGGCAGCTCCAGAATTCCCTTTTCATCTCCTGCCCAAGTCCCCATTCTGTTGTCAGCACATAAGGTGTACCCAGCTCAGCCAGCCTACCCTGTTCCAACATCTCAAAAAAGCAAACCATACACCAGAGTGCCCCTGACCATCAACTCCTAAAAGTCCCAAATCTTTCCTTTTCAGACCCATCAGACTCAAGAATTTGTTCCAAATTTATCTCACCTCCTCCCTTTCCATCTCTCACTCTAAGCTTGCCAGTCATAACTATTCCTTAACTCTCCAGTTACTGCCTGGAGTCTGCTTTAGACATTCTTTGGCAGCACAGATGAATCAACTGAACTGCACCAAAATGGTGGATCCTCCTCCTCCCTCTTACGCTCCTGCCTTGCATCTATCACCTATGGTGATTCTATTTGTAACCTTAACAGAAAACTATTTAGGTTTTGAGCCAGTCTTCAGTCAGTTTGGCAACCTGCGCTAGCCTAGTCAGGCAGATCACCTCACAAGCTCCCAAGGCCATGCAAGGCAAGTAGCCATTAAGGGCAGGAAGCCATTAAATCAACCCAGCGCTATCAAACTGGATTGTTACTCCCCAGGGATTGAATACCCAAGGCTGTATTACTGCAGGCAGTTTTAAGGTACTAAACAAACAGTCTCTAGTAAACACATTCAAAATTTTTTGAAGATGTTTGAGTTGGCTCCATTAGAGTTGACTTCACGGAAGTGGAAAAGCGCAACCCCAACAAGTTTAAGTTTACCTGCTAGCAAGTCTCACAGGAATACTTCCCTTTCCCTAAGGATCAGGCAAAGTGCTAGGACTGCAACCTTCTACAACAGGAAAAAACAAACACTGGCCACCAACACTTTGACCAGTCAAAAAACCCAGAAAACAACACTAAACATATATTCATATTAATGTGGGTTGTCAAAATAGATTTCCACCATATGGTAAACATTTCAACTGTGACATCTGGTTTCACCTCTCTAGGCTAGCACGAGTAATTTTCATTAAAAAGGCATAAATAAATAGAGTTTGAAGCTGACGGGAACTTAAAAGCCTTTTATTTCACATTTTAAACTACTACATCTTTACATAAAGTCTAAGCAGTAGATGTAAGGTGTAAGAGATCTTTCAGTTTACATTAACTCTTGTTTCACATCTGTAGTTTGTTCTGCAAGAGGAGTTTCACACAGGAAATATGAGCCTTTCAGATACAACTGGCACATATTCAGTTAATAAGATGGAAATAAATCCTTAAAAAGACATAGCCCACAATAAACCCCCTCAATGACTGAGGGACTCTACCGCCACAATTCAAATCAACTGGATGTCCTCCAAGTGCAGAAACTAAACAAACAGCCGCAGCCATCAGGATTGGTACACTTCATAAAAATTACGTTCTTTGGAACTACTTCATACAAGCAGATAAAGTGTAAACAGGACAGTAACAAACTGTCAGGTCAATCTAAGATAGTACGGTGTATAATTTATATAGAAAAGAGGGGGAAAAAGCAAAATCTAGCTGTAATAAGCCACTTCTGTACTTTCAAGTATTCACATTCTAAATACGTATAACTGTTTACTTCAGAGATGAAGTCATGTTAAATACAGAGAAGGCAAGTACTACCACCCAGTAGCCTAATTTGGCAAGAAACCATTCAAGTATCTGTTTCATCAGCAGCAAACATGCAAACAACAGTCACGCAAACTTGTTTTTACAGACTCCCAGAAAAAAGAACTGCAACCATGTATTTTTGAAATGTGCTATTATACATGCCATTGTGGTTTTTTTGAAAAAAAAACAAAACAAAACAAAAAAAAAACAAAACACAAAAAAAAAGAGCCCACATTGAGTCAGCAGTTAATCTATTGCATTATCTTTTTCCCCTCCTCATTCACACATGTTCATTTCAGAACAGGAAACAGCTAGTACTGAAGACAAAACAAAATTTTAATTCAGAAATGGTCTGTGAGCATATCTGCATGAAATTTAACAGCACGTTTCTAATTAATGCAAAAAATCAGGGCTTAGCCCACTGTAAGTGATCTCCAAGACAGCCCTTCACCAAAGGAAGCCTAACTTTACGCTTGTATTTCAAAAAAGGTGTAAGGGCTTCACTGATATAAGAGAAGCAATTACAAGCCTTAATTTTACTTTCTCCAGGGAAAAAAAAAAATTTTAGTATCATGTTTTTAGAACTCTATAAAAACTGAAAGCCCTAGCTGGCTTCAGAAAGTCCCACCTTAAGACAATTAGCCACCATCCCCTCCCCCCCCCCCATCAAACAACACCAGATCAGTCAGTTGTGGTGTATCTTGTACATGACCATGTTTTGTCGACTTGAGCAAAAGAAGGAAACCTCCAGTTTTTTAAAAACTGAGGGTTGGTTTGGGGTTTTTTTTTTGGTTTTTTTTTTTGTTTTTTTTTGGGGTTTTTTGGTTTTTTTTACTGTTGTCCAAAGCTTTGCTGATACAAAGTTTGCAATATATTACTATTTATCCTTCACCAAGCTCACTTCCCTTGCATAAACTTGGGGAACACAGCCCTAATAACATTGAAATAAATAAAAATTATTAAAAACAAATCCAGAAGGGGACGAGCAGGGGAATAGAGGACAAAAAGAAAGAAACATTCCTGGTTTCATTATACAACAACTGACTGTCCTGTTGTCACATGCAACAACACTTCTCCTTCTAAAAAAAAAATAATTAAAAAAAATCATATGTTCTTTTCCCAACAACTTCTTGTTTGGAAAAGTTGGTTTTACTATATGTACCCGCATGAGAAATGATGCCTTCCTCTCTCCCACATCAGCTGTAAGAGGCTAACACCATCATCAGCTCTCTATCGTCCCAACCCTTAACTTACAAAAATTGCTTCCTATTGGATTTGCCTTCAGTTTTCAAATCAATCCTCATCATAAAACCTATTTAGAAGACTAGCAAAAAAAATGCTTCTACAACCACGTCTACAAAACCAAAATAATATGAATCCATCCCCTAGTCAAGTCTAATCCTATTGCTTTGGTTCAGCCACAAACAAAAAGCTAACAGGGGACTCCAGATAATGCTCAGAATCACAGCCCTTGAACTACTTGCTGTTGTGTGCCTAACATTATTTTTAATCTTGTGTTGTGGACATTATAGCTATTATTTTTCATCTTTGTAGAACTTATGCACAGAATGCAACACAAGGATCTAGAATTCTCTTACTCTACAAAAAATTTAACTGGCAAAA
This sequence comes from Falco naumanni, assembly GCF_017639655.2. Lineage (NCBI taxonomy): Eukaryota > Metazoa > Chordata > Aves > Falconiformes > Falconidae > Falco > Falco naumanni. Next base: position 12,659,221 of record NC_054066.1, on the reverse strand, counting down.
GTTTAGAAGCTTCCCTGTCTCGTTACTTTGAGACACCATTAATTTGGGCATGAAGCAAACTACAGCTCGTTATTGTAGCCTGTATTTTAAGAATTACTTTTTCCACACTTTTTTCCTTTAGCCAGCACTTTCAGTTTTGGTTCAAGAGGCAGGGACAGAAATGTACATATATGCCCACTCTTTGTCTTTTTTTACTCAATCACAGGTCTGCTACTTCCTATTTTTCAGCTTTGTTAGAGGAGTTACTAATAATACAATGACTGCTCAGGGCCTGGCGACTGATAAAACACAGCAGTAAGTGCATCACTTGCTAATCGTCCTTAGAAATTTACAAAAAAAGACTTTCAAAGAGTTTACATTTTCTATTAAAGGACCTCACATAAATTTTCTGTAAGTTCCTCATGATTTAAGATCAAAGGGGTCTCAAAAATGCCCTCACATCCATTTCTGTAATTATCCAGTGAGATTTCCCAGTTCTTATACTCACATGTACATCCAGAAATATATTTAACCAATTAATATAGGTCTATCAGCATGTGTGATAAAATACTACTAAACATTTTTAGTTTAAGGAACTCCAGTGCATTTCATAATCTCAGATGAAGACCAAAGCATTGATGTAATACGGCAGTGTTTAACACACAAAGCTCTCCCACATGTCAGTGAGTGGGTAAGTACAGCAACCACGCGAGAACCCTGGCTTCCTTTTGATCATTTATCTCCGTCACAGAGATCCTAAGAGAGCGCACAGTGAGTAAACCACTTCCTACTCAAAACTGCCATCTGCAACAGTAACTTTCTAAAGCAACCTTTCTTCATCATATGAAAAATCTGAACACGTTTTAAAAATAATAAAAAAAAATAATTAACTCACACTAAAGTGCATGGATATATAAAGTATTTTAAAAAAATGACATATCAGAAAGTTAAGGTGGAAATAAAAAACAAAGTCATAAAGTTCCAGCCAGCTTTTGGCGGTGAATAGTCCACAGGGAAAAAGCTATTCTAGTTCTGCCTTGCACTGCAGGAGGAATGGAAAAGTAAGAGCAGCCAGACCCCCAATTAACCAAGCTGCCATCCACTATACCAACAGCAACACATTCAGAATTATCTTTAAGTTATAAATACACACTGATGTACAGCAAGTTTTCCTATCTTACCTGAACTATCGACCTACAATAGCCACTAAACCATTACCAGTTTCACTGGAAGCTAGTTCTGTGATAGAACTAAGCCCTTTTCACACCAAGTAACAAAAAAGCAAAGAGATTATTTTACCAGGTCTTGTTCCAACTAAACTACTCACCTTGGTTAGATAGTTGACTAAGACAGAATGTATTATAAACTTTATAATGAAAATCACATTAGCAAAATCGACAGATTGTAATGGTCTCCCCCTGCTCCCTGAGGCTGAGCTGAACATGAAGTCGCCAAGACAAACGGAAGACCACACACCATTTCCTCCCCTCAGTTTCACAATACAACCCATTCTTTCATGCTAAATTCTCAGGGAAGTTAAAAATCAACTCAAACAGCACAAAAAACCCTCACTCAATAAATATGTTCATGAACAATGCTGAAAAGCAAAACAAAGACTTACTACCCTTTGAGGTTTTAATCTTATTTTTCTCTTAGTCTTTATAACCCCCTTGTCTGTACCCTTTTCTTCACGTTTCCTATCCCATAACCCATTAAAAGACAAGCGCAGAAAAATCTTTACTTCTTTCTGAAGCACTACAATTAAAAAACTGCAGTAAGGCTGGCTTGTTCTCCTGAAACTTACTCATGTTGAGGATGTAAAGAAGTCACAAGAGAATGCCGTCAATCTCACTGAGTGAGTCTCTGCAAGTCACTGGTTTCTACTGGTCTCTTCAATGAAAGCAAACAGTCTCCCAGAGACAGGTAACATGGAAGGCTGTTGGGCTTCTTCCAAAGGATAGGATTAGTTTCTAGGAAGACCCATATCTTCTAGTATGTCCTTATCAGACAAACTTTTTGAGAGAGTCAAAACATTTTTTGTGTATCTCTTTTTGCATTAGCTTCTTCTCAATTTCTGGCCTTAAACGCACTGCTTAGTAAGGAATAAAAAGAAACATAACTACCAATACATATTGAACTTTGGTCTTCTGTGACTAATGCATGTAACCTGTACGCTCACACTCCCAAAGCCACCACATAGGGATATTATTAAACACAGCTCTAAGAGCAACAACACAACAGTACAGACTGGTTAGTATCTTCCAACATGCCTCATGCTGTGCTTTTTCTTTAACATTGGTGAAATTTGTTGGGTTTTAATTAACATATAGTAAACACTTACTCTTTCTATGAGGCTATTTGACATACTGTAATGTCTTTATACTTTGGAGTCAAAACTGTCTCGGTAATAAAAATTCATTAAGTTGCTGCTAAGAAGTTTTACTGAAATGTGGCAGTTACGCTGCTTCAGAACAGCAACCCCTGAACTTTGTTTTTCTATAAACAGTCCTTATCATGGTTAACCATGAGAAAGTAATTCTGAAGCAAAACTAGAAGTGGATTTTCATATACCAAACCAAAATACTACTACTGAAAAAGTTTCACACCATTTCCAACACCCACCAGCAACTCAATTCTGTCAGTCTCAGCAGTACTGCAAGTTTGTGGCTGTCAGGCTGCAGTGAGCTTTCCTAGGTTCCTCACCAGACCCAACTCAAATGGAATTACAAGACACTGAACTAATGATACCAGATAGCCATGCTGAGTCCTAATAAAAGTGACTGCTTTGGGAGCAGAGATAAGCAGTTGTGAAAAACTTCTGCAGAGTTCCCCAAGTATATACCCATACCCTCAGCAAGGCAGGCCCCAAGGGAAGTCATATAAAACCAAAAAATATTATGGTACCAGGATGTGCAGACATTTCGTATTGAGAGACAAATTACATAATGGTCTAACAAACAACTAAGTATTCAAGGATTAATGTATTTTCTTACTGTACTACTAGTTGCTGGCACACAGACCCATTATCTGTTATCAGTTCGTTCAGTTTTAATTCAAGGTGAACTTTTCCCTGGAAAAAAGAAAAAAAATAAGTGAAAAAAACAGTTTTAAAAGCCTTTACTTTAGAAGTAGCAATTAGAACAACAATATAGTTTAAAATTAGAAGCTATTTAAGGTAATTCCAATATATCCACTTCAACCAAATATCTAAAGCATGTATCTTGCAATTACAGTAGGATGAATGCATTTGAACTTCCAGAAAAAATGTTAAGAGAGAACCATGATCCTCAACTGCAGACAGCACATGAATTGGTTAAGTCTCCACAGATTTAACACACACATAAAAAATATTTTTTTCAGAATGAGGAAGTACCAAGAGCAAAAGTCCCTCTCAGCATTTTTGTCCTAAGCATGGGACGAAACCTTGAAGAAACAGACAAGGAATTTATGAGCATTTCAGGAGAAAGTTCTAAAATTACCTGGGACTCTGAAGGCAGTTTGGCATATTTAGAGAAGTAGAATAGAATGCAGTAGCCTAACCAGCAACATTTAATATCCCACTGTGAAATCCTGTCCATCACACCACACTGAAGATGACTTAGCAATATATTATGCATCCCAGTCCAGCTTTCAACTACCTCACGAATGTCTGCCCGTATACTGTTGGAACAGTAAACACAACCTGAAAAGGTTGCAATATCTGCCAAACTGGGCTTCCTCCTGGTCTTTTTCTGACATGGTAAGATGTGTTAAGAAAAAAAATTCCATAAATGATGGCAAAGTGTGGATTAACTTCAGAACTCAGCAAGAGCCAACCTACTTAACTCTCACAATAAAAGGCTCCAGAAGCTCCAAACCATGACATGCAACTTTCTTGGGAGGACCAAAATTTGGTACAACCACCTCACTCCAAACATCTAGTGCCTAAACAACACTGCTACTCCTTTCAGTGCCTGACTATTCATGCTGGCTTTCGCATCTAAGATATCCACGCACTGACAGTGTCTTTCCTCTAAACCACGTTCTTAGTATTCTTGGAATCTGTCCATTTGAAAAATGGAACATCAGATGACACTGGTTTGTCCACAATTATGATTCTTTGGGAAGGGACCTGGAAGAGAATTTTTAAGTGTGGCAAAGAAAGCAAGCTGCAATCTGAACTACAGTTTTGCTGTACAATACTAAAATGGAAGTTAAACCCTTAGCTGACCTTGCACACATTTCTACAGCACTTATGTTTTGACATAAAACTGAAATGTTTTTATTGTAAATCCCCTGGGGCAAGGGCTGTGTTTCTCTCCCTGTACGTCACATGGGAGGAGAAATGAAGTTCTTCTATAAGGAAGTTTTAAATGTAACTACTTCGGGATGCCTGCCAAGTGTTTTGCTAACTTACCACATGGATTGAAACAGCAGGTACATTAAGAAAATATTTGTCAAGCAGAGAAACTCAATTACATAAATAGATTTACAGGATAAAAACAGAACACTGAGAAGCAAGCCCAGAGCCTTACAAGGCAGTTTTTGAGTGACAAATGAAACAACCATCTTAGTAATATCTATTTGTAATAGCTCACTTAACTAGTTGTAGGAGGCAGATCTTGTGAATGGCCTAAACATCTTCCTTTTGCTTTAAAAAAAATAATCCCAAAACCAAACATACATCATATGTTCAACACTGATCAGTAGGAGTAAAACAACAAATCTACTGCTCCTGGGAACTATCTGTAGATGTAGTTTGTTCAAAACTCAGCATCATGATGGCTACAGTAACATGACTCTAAGAAAGTACTTCCCTGGCATGTATGGAGAGTTTCGGGTACATTTTTGTTGTTTTGTTTGTTGAGAGCAGTGCAACGGTTGCCTGAAGTGGCTGATCCACAGATCTATATCAGAGCTTTTGACATAATGTGCAACCAGGTTTTAAATGCGGTTTTAGAGATTGGTTTTAGTTCAAAACATGAAGAGAAATCAGCCATTCTTATAGAATAAGCAAGCAACACACTTCATATGAACAGACTTTTCATCTGTAGATCTCAGGGTTGTTCAAAGGCAGGTAGGTACCATTTTAACCAATTTACAAATGGATTAACAATTTTCAGGTAACTGAATAGAGAAAGATGGAGCTGTTGATCACATGGTGAAGATTCACATAGTAACAGAGGAGCCAAAACAAGAGCATCCAAATCGCCAACCTAAACTTCTGAACTACAGAAACAATTCAGTTAGTTTTGTTTTTAAGAACTGGTCTGCATTTTAACACTGTATAACTCACAGCTCCAATATTTTCATCTTTTCCACACAATGAAATGTTACAAGTATTTATAATAAATGCAAGTTTTCTAGTTTAGTAAAGCTTTTAAGTGGAAACTGGGCTTGCAACTGTCTTATAAATACTTATGCCAACAGGTGCTCATATACTGTGCTCACCAGAATCACACTACCAAGTGTACCACAAAGTTACTTTTGACAGTTAAGTTTTCTTCATAAAAACTTCTCTCCTTTAAATTCGAGTATTCTTTCATCTGAAGCATAGCCTACACTTGAGGAAGGTATTGAGGGTGGTGGTGGGGTTTAAACAGAGCTAGAAATGTTAACAGCTATTTTCCAGCTCCTCTCCCAACATCAGAAACTCTAGATTACAGTATTTCTCTTGAACTCTGCCCTCTTCCTTCCACTTCCCCTAACTCAATGCAACAAATGTTGCAACTGAACTATTGGATTTGTAAGAATCATCTTTATGCAATACACACTATGTTAACATCTAAGTAGAAGGAAAAAAAACCTAAGCCAAAGTTAGAGAACTTTAACCAAAACACCAAAATAACCCAGGTTATCCACTCAGAACCATCTTTGGTAAACTGAAGTCCTTGCAGCATATGGAAAGTAAAACTCTACAATACTCCCCAAATTTACAAAATATTCCCACCACCTGAATTGTTAATTGCGTGCTTACTACAAAAAAAGTCTCTACATAACAGATACAGGTTCTATCAGCGTCCATCAGCTTTTTTCCAGCTTTCCCATTCTACATTAGAGCAAAGATGCATCATGTTTCTGAAGTGTACTACGTCTTACTGCCTACCAGACTGAGCTCATATCACTATGGGATGGCCAACAGTTCCATGGTACATGCATTCAATTCCAATAACGCTGTGAGGTTTACTTTACCTAGACCTTTCTTCTTTCCTAGGGTTGGAGATCTGAGCCACTAAGAATCTACAAGGTGACTTGAGGCTCCATTTCCATTTTTTTTTCTGAATTTGTACACTCTACATGAACATCTGGAAAATCTATTAGGAGTACGTTATTTCAATGATAAATCCTATCAATTTTAAGAAAGGGAACAGTGAGTGTTAAAGTTACTGTCAAAAACCTTGTGTGTAAAAGTTTTTGACTTTATCAATGTATTCACAAACATAGATCAGGACACTACAAAATGTTTCTTGCTACAAATAACAAAGACCAAGGACACATTTAACAATATGACCTTGTTTCAAACCACGTAAGTGAAGATTTAAGAAGAAAGAAAAAGGGGGGAGGCAAGCAATCCTAACAATTTTACTAGCATGCTGAGGCTATCTGTATTCTAGAAAATGTGAAGATTTTTCTACATAAATGTAACAAGTTCGCACCAGCTGCAGTTAAACATGGTCTGTTCCACTCAACTCTTCAAATGCTACTTTATATATATTTGCTTAGTATTGCCACATTCCTGTATGCTTTTCAAGAACTACAGGAGAAAGGGAAAAGTTTTAAGAAACAAAATGATTATCCATTCATAATATTGTAACCAGCAGCAAAACAAAAAACCCAGCTAAGATCTAAACATAAAGCAAATGCTTTCCAAAATCCAAAGTTTTGGGGTTTGGTTTGGTTTTTTTGGTTGTTGTTGTTGTTTTGTTGGTTTTTTTTTTTTAAACACACTGTCAATGGCTGGGGAGAGGCCACTCTCCTCCCATACACACTTGAAAGAAAATATCCATCACCCTTCTTTCATTCACATTAACTCAAGCACACGCTGCTTTTACTCTGCCTAACTTTTAATCACCTCCACTTCAGGTTACCTGTTCGTAGAGAGCCATAGAATCGGAACCAAAAATGACTGGTCTACAGCTTCTGCGTGAGAAGTGGATTATGACCCTAGAGAAGTCCTAAATTTATTAAAGTAAGGTGGTTTTAAAAAAATGACTTTTCTGTTTATTTCCCCACTGCCCCAGTTCAGTTTTGGTTTGTAGGAACTGGCAAGTATAATTCTTGGTAATTCCACAAAAGACAAAAATGTTACATTTAATGGACTTTCAAGTCCCTCTAGGAACTACCAAATTTACTGATGAACTCAAATGTCTTCCAGCAATACTTTAATTTGTCCTACAAATGTAGAGCTGAGAATTTCCCCTACAGGCTATAAGAACTGATGAATTGTAAAGAAAAAAATAAATATATATAAGATATGCTTATTAGTAAAGACAATGACAGTTAGTGCCAAAGCACTTATGACTTTGTATGGATTTTGTACATCTACAAGCTGTATACCACAATACACAATATGCACCTCCACCACTAATGTACCTGGATATACAGGTTGCTCATTATACCAGAGTTAGCCTGTATGAAAAATAGATGACTAGTACAAAGAAACTACCATTTTCTTGAAACAAATGAAGATTTAAGAAAAAAAAAATCCACCTCAAAAGACCCCCAACCATGCAAACTGCAACATGTCCCACATATAGCCAAGGATTGCAAAATACTTCTAAGCCATTTTATTGCCTTGCATCCATTGTAAGTTCTAGAAACCACTCACAGTGAGGGAGCTAGAGAAAAAAATGCCAACCACATGTACAGAGTTACACAGAAGAGCATATCCGAGAGCAATTTTTTCCCAAAAAAAACCATTACTCAGCTTTATAAACCATTGTGCACTTTTTCTGCACATATACCATGTGAAAGCCTGCTATTTTCAGCCACGTCCCAACAAGAACCTTTGGAATCTCCTAGGAATACATTTCAGTATGGTATGCCACATCCAAACCCACAAGATTACAGCCAAATCTGGCAGAGGGGAACTGGTCTCAGCTCTGCTCTTCAAGTTTCATGGAAAAAGGACACAGGACAGAGGAGAAACCTACCCAAACGCCCTAACTCAAGCAAAGATTAACATGAGGAGCACACACCTTAGCAGAAAAGGTCATCCTTTAGAAGAAGCATCATGCAAGAGAGTGTTTTATAGATGTCCCAGCCATAGAAAAGTATCAGTAAGAGCTTACAGTCCACTGTAAGCTACAAAGCCATGGAAATTAAAAACTTTTCATTACCAATATGTAAGGAATTGTTTAATGCTATTAATGGAACAGTTTAATTGAATTTTCATACTTACTCGGGTAGTATTATGACAAAAATTAATCTTTTATTCAATACATTTTTATGACGGAGAAAAATACTGTCATGCTTGCTACAGTTTTTTAAGTCAAAGCAGAAACTGCATTTCAGTTTCTATCTGGAAAGGACTTTCCAGAATATTTAGAGTGATTAGATGAAAGAATCAGAAGAATAAGACAACTTGCAGATAGACTAGACGATCTGTAGGTCCTTTGCAACTGAACTATTCTATTATATTCCATCCTAACTGAATGAGGACCAATTTTCAACAGATATAGAGAAAGTGGTATTCAGATGTTTTGAAAATCTGTCTTCATGTAAAGCAACCACAGGTCCTCCTATATAACCAACAGCTGCAGGCTAAACTTACAGCTCATAGATGATTAATCCTGGAACATACTGTGACATTTTTTGGGAATTCTGTGCACATTCACCTCTTGTAAAAATATACAGGATTCTCCCTACCCAGAGGGATTTCCAGGTTACTAGAAAAACACAAACACTGCCAAGTCCAAGAATTTTGCCCTCAGGCAAATCTGAAAAAAACTATTAAAACCTAATAAATTGTTTATCACAGTAACAAGGCTAAGAGATTCTCAAGAAGACTGTTCTGTTTTTTCTCAAACCAAAAAAAGATTTGCTAGAACTTCTACAGCCACCTCATCTTTATGTATTACTATAACAATCCTGTCAGAAGAACTTGAACCACAGTCCAAAATACAACTCTGAAGTGCAAGTTCTTTGATACTGAATGCAGAAAGTATTTCAAAATAAGATAAATGAGCACAGCACAAGTACCTCTAGTTTTGGAGACCTGAACCATTTCATGCCATATAATCATTTCTCTCAGATATACCAAAACCGACTCAAAAAAATAAAAATTATTCAGTAGTTTCCTAAATCATTCACCTCTCAAGTACATAGCTCCCCTTGCAAAGATTTTAGACACTAAACCACCGTTAAAATATTTCTAAAACAGTTGCTTTAAGTCTTCTGCTAGTTTTAAGTATCATCAGAAACAATACAGCTAGTTTAGAGGCATAGAATATGCATTATTCTCTAATCAAGCTGAAAGACTCAGCTGTCTCACAAGACTTAGACAATGCTGACCTCCATCTGCTACAGTTCAGTGTAAACTTCTACTATTACACACACTTATCTATATTTAATTTAGAAATGCAAATGTGCTATTTAATAGTTACCTGAACCTCTGAATTAGAATCGACAGGTTGAAGCATAAACCAGTTCTCTTTTCCTGTGTAGTTGCATAAATCTTCTTTTTTGATTGACACCTTTCCTGGAGGAGGGGGCAGGGAGAAATAAGCATAAATATAACTTTCATCTGAATAGGACAAATATTTAAATAGATTTGAAGTTTGATTTTTGTTTAAACTTTTATGATGCTATATAAAAAGCTTATGGAAACAAAGCACATTAAGCATGAGTAAAGCAGAAAAATAGTTTATATGAAACCAAATTAAGTTAATGACAATGTGTTATCTTGGATATCCATAATAACAAGATTAGGTAAAATAAAGAACACACTTGTGGTTGGAAATCACATAATAATGATTTGAGAGAACAGTGATGGTGTTGAAGAAGGTTTAAATAGGGAACTGAAGGTAGGTGCCTTTTACTCGTCTCACTGCTGTTTGGAAAGTTGCTGTTATACCAAATTATCTGGCGTCCTGGTGCAAATTATTTCCTTCCTCAATTCTAGTCATGTGAAGGCTTCTTCCACAGCAGGCTGACTGTTATAGTTGCTGTAAAGCTCTATCCAAGTAGCAGCTACAATAGAGCCATTATTAATGGGGGGGGGGGGGGGGGGTGCACGGGAAATCCACTTCCTGTAATTTTTCACCTAAGCTACATAAATTGCTACAAAATGCTTTACAAGTAACAGGTTGCACCAAGACAAAAATGTAATCTATACCATCAAGAATTATTCCACTGTTGCAGTTACTGTGGAATTATTCCACAAAATTCTTGACAGACCTACAGGTAGTAACAATTATTCAAATATTCCAGTAGAATAGAAGTAGAGAAAAATCAAACAGAATTTAAAAAATGTATGAAGATTATAATTATAAGACTATAAAATGTCCTATTAGCCTAAAAAATAAACGCATTTCAGTATAATAGAATAAAGCAAGAAAACAAAATCCTGCTTCTCAGAATTTAAAGGAACATTTAGTTTAAGTGCACTGTATACTGCATTTTGAAAAACGCATCACTGTAATAACTGTATCCTCAATATTACAGAGAAGGATACTGACAATAACCAAATGTTATGCCAGATGTAGACAGTAACCCAGAACTTACCTATACGCAGATCTTTTTGTAACACACTTTTATCATAAATGTAGAAGGACAGCCACTGGAATGTTCTGGGAATCTCAAAGTAAAACTCTTCCCCAAAATAAGGGCTGAAAAGAAAGACTGACAGTTAAGACAGAAAAACACTTTATGTAATTTTTATGTAAGACAAACATTGAAATACTACATTTTTACTGCAGTCCCAGGTCGTGGCCTTTAGCATTACACTTGTCTATCATCAAAGCCATCCACAACCATTTCATTACAGGAACATACAATAACACTGCAAATTAAAACTTCATGAGAATGCCTTGCATATGTTCAAAAAAAGGAAAAAAAAATATCAGAGTACACACACAGGAAGTGCTGTCTCCTCTACAATTTCAACTCTATTTTTCTGTTTTGAAATTTTCCTAGCTGATTCTCTAACCACCCCATATGACTTCCTGAGACACAAGTTTTATGGTTTTCTTTTTTCATTCAGTACAAATTATATTAAAATACAATTTATTAATTACTTCACTAACTGATATTTGTTTAGCTAACTTCCATGTCAAATTTGATGCTCAAAGATTCAGACCTGTAGAAAGAAACTGTAAGTATTAGCAACTATAAAACAGAACAGTGAGAGAAATGTTAACGTCAAATTTGCACATTATCCCACATACTGAAATGGCCTCCACATTTCTCCATCTCATCAAGTCCAATATAATGTTTACAGTTCACCCCACTTAACCGCCATTGGCACAGCCCACTATGTAAAAAAAGACTCTGGGCTCCTCTATGTTAGACATCGTTCACACAATGTGTTGGTTGGTATCTTCACTCAAGGAACTTTATACTTTCATTAAACTTAATGAGTACTTACTGATGCAATCATAGCCGGTAGTCAGAAGGCTGGATTTCAAAAGACGGAACAAAACCACAGCGTTATGTGTGTCGCTGCAAGTTGTAAATTCTGAAAATGAAGCGTATCCACCAAGAAAACCTCCATGCTATTTTGGAACTACTGGATTCTTAAAGACTTAAAATACTTTCAATTACAATGTATTAACATCACCAGGGAAAAGTGTTTAGGTTCATGAAACTGATTCTAGCCTCTACTTCTTTCTACAGACAAACTACCAAACTCAGAAACAAAGTAGGGGGTGTTTCTGAGAGGTGCCTGTGTGCATCCCAGTTAAGTACCTGACGCTCTATGGTCACAACACTTTATCAAACTAACACAAATATGCTTATATTTGGAACAATCAGTTCATACCACTACCTACCTAAAAAGATACCAGGAAGAATAGGGTGTCATCCCCTACCCTCTTCCCTCCAAAATAATTACAAAAAAACCACCAAATGCTGAAGGATCAATAGCTCTTTAAATAAGCTAAAAAGTGAAAGAGCTGACAGCTAACTTAAAAAGTGGGAAAGAACAGAGGTGAAAAATCTGGTGTTCCAAATTTCTAGAATTGATTTTTAAAAACAAGAGCTTTAACTGCAGGAACCCATTGAGTAACTTCACCAGTGAAAATGTTCCTTTCGTTCAAACACAGACCTTGTACCACAGGCTTCAAAGTAGACAAATCAGTATTAGCCTCTGCATGACACCGAGAAATAATACAAGGATTCTCATTTGAAAAATTTGCTTGTGGGTTTTCAGCTCCCCGCTTTTTTAATTTTTTTTTTTTCCCTAATCTCAAAGCCAACAAATCTGGCTTTGATTTTGAGGGCTAGGTCCTTCTTGTCAGCACCACTGCTAAAGGTATAAATTCATGAGAACTACCTTTAGCAGCAATGCAGCCCTAAGCTGCCTAAATGTCCTTACTACCGTAGGTGCTGCTCATTTTAATTGGACTGACACAGTAACTCAGACCAAAAAAAGATGAAACACAGGCTTATTTTAAACTTAGGTCAATTCAGTGATATGGTTCCCGTGACAGCTATACGTACAATAGTTGCACCAGTACCAAAGAGATATTACAACAGAAAGAGCTAACAGTGGGCGAACAAGCTGGCACTGGTATCGAGGGAAAGTCTGTTAACTCAGCTTCAGTTGGACATCTTAAGAGGAGCACTAGACTACAACATACATCAACCACTGCGTACCACTAAGTGTTAAGTCCCTATTCTTGCTGAATCTATAGTACTCCATGCACCCAGTCATAATCAGACAATTCGCCTGGGATGGAATCTATTAGCATAGACTTCCAAAAACCTATTTGGCAGCCATATCCTATGGCTAAAGAAAGGAAACTTCACAGGTATATCCCACTACCTCAAAAGAATAATCAGCCACCAACAGTCATTATTTAGACCTCAACATTACCGAAGTCTCAGATTTGGCAAGAAAGAGCAGGTCAATAGTATGAGCATAAATAGAAGGTGCTGTTTTATTCCTGTTGATACATTTCTCCTCACCTAGGTTAACACCACTGCCTTATGAATTAATAAATGCTTATTCTTTAGCAAATTATGAGGCACAGAGAAAATCTAAGGCAAATACAAAGGATTAGTAACGAAATTCTTAGGTGGACACAGAACTGGCTGAAGGGGTATAATATGTTATAGCAAAGAGGAATAATTAAAATTGAGAACTTACTCAACCTGTTCTTCAAGGATTCAGTCAGTTTAGTACTTTCATTTGTGACTTTGATGCAAGAACTTTAAAGACTGTGATGGATACAAAATTAGAAGATCGTGCTAATTCAAGGGAAGACCAGACTGCCATACAGGAAGAACTGGATTACAGTAATACAGATGTAATTTAAGTATGTGACATACTCCTTTGCTCTTCCCTTCTTTGTTACATTAAACTGGCAGTTCTATGATGGAAACTGACCAATGCCCCTAGATTTGTCATTTGATAAAAGCAACAGTTACATCAACAAAAGTATTTTTTGCTATAACCTTACATTCAAAAAAAGTTCTATTTGAAAAAAGAAACTTCATTTAAATTTTAAAAAAATGCAGCATACACATGCCACAACCCCTCCCTTCCCCAATTCCTCATATTTGACCATAGATACTTGAGGAAGCTGATAGTTGTTCTTTAAACTTTCCAAGGGAAAAAAAAATTTCTTTCTTCAGAACCCACAGAAAACCCACACCATGTCAGGAACTATTTCCTGAGTCATTAGTCAAAATATCCTTCTTTCACTTCAGCATTAATTCATGTTTTACTAACTTTGAGAATCATTTGCTTTACATCTGCACTCAAACAATAGTCCCAGTGCTAGTGGAAGCCCACATCTATTTCCACATTTTAAAAATACATTTCTTCATTAGTTTTCAGTTACTGTAGTCAAAGATCATTTTAATTCTAGTGATAATTACTTCCTTTAACTAGTGGATACTTGTAAATGTAAAATACTATTTACATTACAGCTAGTGTAAGTTTGCAACCCAGAATACAATGACAAAAATCAGACTGTGAATTACATTTGTAAGAAACAGCAAGCAAATAATTTAAAAAAAAACCCAATTAAATTTGAAGTTGTATTTATGTTAGAATTATACTGTACTACACCTTACTGGAAAGCAATTTATAAAGCTTCCAGACTAACAAGAGATCAGAGCTTTCATCTTCCCTTCCAGTCCTCTAGGTTAGCACAGTATTCTAGTGTAACACAGTAATAAGCAGCAAGATGGTATAATTAAGTTTCCGGAACAAGTGTCAGCATTTGTAACTGCATACACACTAGTAATCAAGTGTAAGCATCCAATTCTGGTTGCTGCTAATAGAGGACGACTTATTACATTTCATCAGTTTGTATGGAATCCTACTCATGCTGTGAATCTGACTTCACACAGCCGTAATTCAGAAGATTAAGAGTTTCCTATACAGTCAGAGACATAAAGGCACCTATGGGCAAAGAGTGATTCAGAACACTGATTTTTAACGCCTAATAAAATGTTTTCAACTTAGAAAGATTTATTTCCTATCACCTGAAAAATTCTCAATTCAAGGGGAGGTTTGTGTTACTCAAGGACACGCCCCACCACAATATCAGTTTTGTTATAGCACGATTTTTCTTCCTTTTCTCTGTAAAGTACTAGTGGCATTGTTTTCATTTAATCAAGTTTCAGGTAAAACTTCAGTACCATTTGAAAAAATTTTGATGGACTTCAGGAAATTCATTTTATCAAACATTCTACTATGCAATTAATATTTCTTTTATTATCAGGTGAATTAAGTATAAAAATTTAACTATTATTAAACAGAACATAGTCATAATGTCTGCATAAAGATTAAATGTAACAGGTCTTGTTTCTAAGCATAGTAGGAACTTTTAAGGTTTCAGTTATTAACATGTCCAAAAACAGACAGTAAAATCTTTCCTTTTAGAAGATATGCTGCGTTCCCTTATACCCATCAAACTACTGTCTATTTGAAAGGGAAACTTTAAGTTTCTGCTTTATCATAATATTCTTCTCTGAAGGATTACTCAGTTGAGTCTGTTTCAGTAATGAATCTCAACTGCAGTCAGTTAAATTCTGAAAAATTCCTGGCTCTGACTACAGCAGTTACAGATCAGAGGAGTACGGGCAAAATCTTTGTTCCCAACTGCATGTATGCAGTATTTGCTTTTCATGCAGAAGCATAAGAGAGCTTTAAAACAAGGTTTTGAGAAAGTCAAATTCCCTGTTTATATCTGCCATATGAGCAGCATACTGTTCCTCACCTGGATACATCTAAAGAGACAGCTCAAAAAACACATACTAGCAATATAACTGGAAACAACAAGATTTAAGAAAACTTTCAGGAGCTTGAACAAGTTTTCTGAGTTTTCAGAGAAAGGTTTAACATCTCCTCCAGCTAACTGAAACTGTCACTGATATTCTGAACAATGCAGCTGCAAGGATGCCTCAGTATGGGTTATCAAGTGAACTCTTAAAGAGTTTTGAGACATCAAAGCACCTAAGACTCCTGCAGCTATGTTATCATGACTTTTTTGATTGTTTTTAATGCTCTGACACAGTAGCAGAATCTACAGCTAAGTGTCACTCCAGGATGGCTGCAAGCCATTCTCTGTGAGTACTGGTTATAGTTCCCAAAACAAGAATTTCAGAAGAGAATGAGGCCTATTCAGGGGGGCATCCCACAGCACACAAAGCTCTTACACATGGAAAAGTTCCGGTTCTCTCATTCTGGGTACAGGTTTTGCAAAACAGACACTCAAAGCAGAATTCTACCAGTACAGACCAATTGCATGTCAGAAGTAGAAAATGACATGGAGAGCAAGCATCAAGCAGATTTCTTTCCCTTGACAACAACCTGGCAAGAAAAAGAATGTTATGCTGCCCAATGGAACAGAATAAAGTAATAGTGAAATATGTTTTAGCATGCTCTGTTTTAAAAGCACCGTATTACTCACAAGACTCAATGTTGTCTTCTTTCAACTACTCTCACAATTTACACATTGCTGTAATGCTTCTGAGCGGTTGCCACAAGCCAGCTCTCATTTTAAAGAGGTACAAGCAAAAGCATGTGCACATTGATACATATCTTGGTTTTATTCTGAACTGAGGCAGTCTTGCTTATCATCTCTATTTAAAAATTAAGCTTACCTTAAAGATTTTTCAACTACCTGTGTACGAAAAACTTCTTCTTGGTCCAAGTTTATGGTACAGAAAAAGTCTCTCATTTTGTTGGGTACTAAGTGTTTGGCATCATCTGTGAACAAAAAAATGACTGTAAATACTAAGGGTGAAAAACCCACAAAACATTAGGCACAAGAATTTTACATTTTAATCTGCGTCCAAAATTTACTTTTCCATTCAGTTCGCATGCATTTACATACTCATTTTCAATTCCTAAGATCCAACAGCGTACAGGAATTGCCACATCCAGCTTCACCCAGAATGCGAGTCGATGGGAAGAGGACAGCACCCTGACTCACCACACCACTTCCTGCAGCACCTGCACTTTCCCTTGAGAGGTCTCACCTCAGGCTTGACCCTGGGCAGCTTGCTAAATCTGAGCAGCTTACAGCCTGAGTTGATACAGCATTAGGTCATAAGATCAAGACACGATCTGGTTGAGCTCATTTGGTATTTTCTCCACAAATATTATGGCTAAATGAAACTGATTAGTATGAACTTACCCATCAAATCTTTATTTAATTTTCCACTATGAACAGCTGATTTTGACTGATATATTTTCAAAGGTTCAGCTGTGAGTACTGTTCATTTTTTCCTAACTGTCTGGTCTAGTAGAAAGGGGAAAAAAACCTACTGACTAAACGCAACATGGCTAAGAACAAGTAGAAAAGGAAGTTTCTGATGAGACAGGATGATTGACACCACAGGAATACCAAGATTTGCTGGGTATTCTGTCTAGGCTACTGCAGTAACACACACTGGACATCAGGCAGCCCTTTTTGGAAATGGGTACTTCTTTTAAGTAGCTACAGCTAAAATCAGTTCCCAATGCTCAAATTGGAAAACTCTTCCAAAACCTGAGTGCAATAGACCTGTATTTATTTATAGCAACACTATCCTTTAGCTTTAACAGTTATTTCCTTCTGGATGTTTCCTTCCCCTCTGAATGTCTTTGAAGACAACAAACAGACCCTTTTCACCTTTTATTCTGCTGAAAGAAACAAGACAAGCTTTACTCCAGTGTGAGAGGCTCTGAATCAGCAAGTAGCTTCTGTCCCTGTTCCACTTTAATTATCTTTAACACAGGCAACCAGAATTGTATTCTGCATTAGGTCTTACCCAGGACCTTTTACAGCACCCTTCATCCTCACCTGCTACCAGAAATACCTCTCCCAATAAAATGTGAAATCAACATTATCTAGACTTCATACAAAAAATTTTAAAAAGTAATAGGATGAAAACTACATGAAAGTATTGAGTTTTAATTATTTATCACGTCTGAATAACATATCACCTCCACTCTCGAAGACCACAGCTTGAAATCAGATTTGAAGTGTCATACATATATTTATTTTTTAAAACTGCAGATATGAAGCATGGTGGAATAACCTTTATGGTCTATACTGTTAAAGACTTAAAATCAGAATTTTATTTTTTCTCTCCCTGCACTTTTTTTTTGTGTGTGTGTGTGTGTGCGTTAAATAGACTATAACAGCCTTGGAAGTTAAAAGAATTCAGGCCCAGCATTGGAAAGGCTACCACAACTGTATCTGAGCAGCAAACATGCCATTTTAACAGAGACTGAACTGGTGTGTGATGTTTTCCAAGTCAGGGATATGTATACTGATAGAAAGCGTGAACAGACACTTAACTAACTTCCGCAGTTACAGCTTGTGCTCTCAGAAGCATCAATGAGCTTTTCATCAACTTGGGTGTGGGAGAGGAGGAAGTATACATATTATTTTTAAACACCACAGTTAACGTTGACTGATTGAGAGACATGAACAGAACCAGTTTTTAATGCCACTAGACTCCAAAAAGAGACTAAACTCAAAGTCATCCTTAAGAACAACTAAGGAAAACATCAATGACTGAACCTTAAAGAAAAAAGCAACTATTTTATTAAAACATATGAAAGAAAATACTAAAATAAATTCATGAGGCTAGCAATATCCAGAGCTTCTGATACCATATTTTGTAATTAATAAGCATGAACTTTGTGTCAATTGACCTGATAAGATTTTTTTTGTTAATACCCTAGCTTCACCATGCTATTTTTACATAAAAAATACTTAATCAGCACTGTAAATGTAACGTACAGTGGACTTTTAAAAGAAGTTACATTTATTATGATTTCATGTTTTCTTAAAAGTAGAAGTTAAGTATTTCTACGTAATTCACAACTGTTATGTCTACTGTACTGCAGCCTTTCATTAATACTAACTTTCTATCCAAGGGAATGTAAGAAATAGAAATTGAGTGAGATAACCTTTATTTTGTAGCCCAAGTTTAGCTTTAAGGCACAGGCAAGTATATTGAGGTTTTTTTGGAGGCAAGGGGGATGATTCTCAGTTCCGAGTTAAAAATAACCTCGGAGTACTTGTCAGGTGAAGTACAGAGCGTGAGATTTCACATCTTTTCAAACACCTCTTTATATGTGTGATTGTGGGAGATTTTTTGGCCATATAGTGGTCCAGCTCCTCCAAGAAGCTTATTTTCTTTAAGGGGGAGGGGTGGTGTGTGTGGTGGGGTAGGGCAGTGAGAGCACAAGTCTTTGATTGATTCCATTAAGTCTTACTTTTTTCCTCAAAAACCGAAGGCTATAATGATTACATAAAACTCAGGTATGAACAACACCACCGGTTATCTGCTTCAATGTTAAGATTTTAAGTGCATTCATCAAGTGTGCAGCTCTGAGTTCTGAAGACTGCACATCTTTCACTGTTCAAAGGACGCATAGGAAAAAACGTAAGAAGTCACAGAAGCATACTGAAGAAATGTACACCAGTGTCCTCCAAGGATTTGTTGAGAAAGTGTAGGTAGTACGAATGGTTAGTCAGAAACATCAAGAAAAATCATTTTGGGGAGAAGAGAGAAATTAAACCAATTCTAGATTTAACTGGGGAACTGCCTTTCAAGCCTCTTCACAGAGGCTGTCATTAAAACTACACAGTACAATACTTAAACTTGCAGTTCAAATGGTGAAGCGTGCAAGTGATTAAACAGCAGCAATAACACACTTTTTTATTTTGTATTGACCACATGAATTTACCAGTTTTGGTCAATGGACTAACATGAACCAGAAATTATTTTCACAAGACACATTTCGTAGCCTAATTCAATACGGGAGCCATGAAATGCATCACTAAAATAATAAACATCAGCCTTTTTATCTTGAAAAGATGAAAGTTCACAATTGCTATTACTTACTTGACTTTTAAATTAACTGACTTTATTGCCACTTAGCTACTTTGGGAAAACAGCAAGAAGTAATACTAATTATTTAAAAAAAAAAAAACCACTTTGAATTTTAAAATATTTAGAAAATATTATTTAGGATCTCTATATAAATACCTAGTAAAACCTCACTTCAAAGTATGATTAGCTCAAACCTAAACAAAAGCGAAAAGCTGCAACGCTAATAAAGACTCAAAGTAACAGGAAATCAGGTGTACAACACTTAAAAATTCACTCTTCACATTAATGTTATGAGCAATGGAGCAACCTACCAAATTCAAAAGTTCTGTCAAACTCCCTTGCCTGCACATCATTTGTTAAATTTAGACACTACCTGAAAACATCAAGTTACAGCTCGTTCACTGTTAACAGTGCATCAGAAACTAAGCAAAAGCAGGAGGTGGGATAGATAAATGCTATTCACACCATCCTCTGTCTAGTTAAAGTGTGCAATTAGCATACATCCTCTGACAGGGACCTGGAACAAAGAAATTTTTAGAAGACGCTTATGCACACAACTGCAAAGTATGCGCTTCATAGAACTAAACATATTATATAGCAACAATTGAATACACTCCAGGAGTGCAGCAGAATCCAAGACAACCACACAGTGTTAACAACTAAGTGCAAGAAGTTTGAAAAATAATGCATCCTGAATTTTGTCAAATAAGCTCTGGGTGATGACAGAGGCATTTTCCAAGTGCTCCACTAAGACAGATTGCAGTAAACACACCAAAATCAAAGCAACTAAAATCACTTATGACCTAAAAAGGTACTACTATATGTCATAAAATGAAAACAGAAGCTAGTTATACAGCTTAAAACACTACGCTATGATATGCCTAAAATGACATGATATCCATGCACCTTTGTAAAGTGCTTATGTCATTACTATGACACATGAAAGAGCCACCAATATAAAAGAGTTGTCACAAAGCTTAAAAGATATTCAGCGGATTTCTGATGGAAACCTGCTAAAGTGTAATACCACATTTTCAAACACCATTACAGGGTCTTGAACTGGTAAGACCAGTTCATCTTGCCTCTTAACTTGAAAACCGGAGGCAGGAAACTGAAAACGTTGGTATACTAACAAAACAGAGAATACCAGGAACTGCAAATGTGTTCCTACTCTGTTTTTTCACTGCTAGCATGTAATAGTTACTTAAGCCACCTTTAAGTATGTGCCTCAATTCTAAGTCTGTCGTGATGATTTGTATAACATCACTAACTTTAGATTTTACCATCTACTTGTGTATTGTAAAACAATACAACTAACAGTGCAGATGGTGTTTTCTAGACATGAAGAATTACACAGAACTGACATTACCTCATTACAACTACCATGCTCCCTCTCGCAACACAAAATGAGTCAGTGTCAAGTCTTGTATTAGTTTAAACGCCAACAAAGCTTAGGCACAGAAGAAATGTAACGTGTTTCTTAGGCGTGGAATACAAGGCCTTGTTACAGAACATGAACTTTCCAAAATGAGGTCTGCTACTGCTAATCCCTCCAGATCAAGAGGAATTATATTATTACATTTGTTTATTATTGTTCCTTCAGAGGGGTTTCTCCGAAAACCCATCAGTAACATACTAGCAAGCAAAAATAAAACAATATTTGCTGTGCAAAGAAGCCAAAAGACCATCTAGGGATTAGAGGGTTCGCTAACTCCCACAGCGCATGTAACTCATACCTGGGGTTTTTTGTTTGTTTTGGTTTTGTTTGTTTTACACAGTGGTTTTGTTTGTTTTACACCCTTGTTTTGTTTTATTTGAAGAAACAAGCAGGTTTCAAGACACATCTTTTATTACAGCTATTACTTCCACTAATTTTCCAAATGGTCTCCTACAGTTCTTACAGGTCCACCTTTTGACAATCAGCTTTTTATGTATTCCCTAGGAAGCAGGTCATAGTCATCAGCTTACTATCACTTTTGCCAAGTAATTGAACATTCAAAGATAGGATACAACTGCAGGCTCAATCCAGAACATCTAAATAGGACAATAAAACTAGTTTCAACATAAGTCTCAAGACATTTTGATTTTTGTATTTAATGCCTAATGGAAAACTTTTGTCAGGTTCAAGTATTAAAACCCATAAAACTCCGTGAATGCTGTGGTTGTCCAGTGTTGAGAAAAACCTTATGAACAAAGTAGAGGAAGCAGAATGGTGTCAATAAGTCAGCTTCAGTAACTAATGTCTTAGCTCTAAAACTAACGGTATTCTTTTTTAAAGACAAGCTGACGTGTTATTCCTGTGATAATTGCTAACAACGTAAGTGCGTGTTCAGCCTCGTCTACTCAACAGGCAATCACTATCGCTAACACACTGGAGCGACAGTACCTCCAGCTACACTTCATGCAGTTTCCTACTTTGGTGACCTAGACTTCTATTTACTCAAGACGTATCCAGTTCTACGCTGCATGATCATATTTAAGTAAACACGACTCCATCCCTCCACCAAACCTAAGCCCTCAAAAGATTTTCACAACCGTTTCTCCATCCCGCCACCACGCGCAACTCAACTTCTCTCCCTCCATTCTCAAAGAAGCCGATCAACTGCGTGAGAAAGGAAATAAACGGGTTGCATCTGAATTGTATGAATGTGTTTTGATACCCCTCCAGGAAGCCGCCGCGCATCCTGTTTCTCCCACTCGCTTTGAAGCCCTCCCGAGCCCCACCGCACTCTGCCTTCCTCCCCGGCCCCTCCTCCCCAGCTCATCCTCTGGTTTCCCACGTTACCGAATGCAGAGGTATTTTTAGTCAGCACTTCCTAACGACCAAAATAAAGTCACCGGCCTCACTCCCTGCCTCCCCCTCACTCGCACACACGCTACACACAAAGAAACAGAACATTAATGACCGTTTCCAGAACGGCCCTCTACCACCGACTTCCTGCACACCAATAATTTCGCAATTGCTGCTTGACAAACAGACTGCGATGCCCGGGGGCCGGGGGGGGGGGGGGGACGGGGACGGGACACACACACATTTCTGCTCGCCCGCTGACTCAAGGAAACCCTCGGAGCAACGGCCGCTGCCCGGCGGCCCCGCGCAGCCCCCGGCCCCGCGCAGCCCCCGGCCCCCGCCAACACGTGCTGGCCGCGCCCGCCACAAAGCCCCTTCCCGGCGCCGCCGCAGCGCGGCCCGCGCCCCCACGGGGCTCTGCCGGCCCGGCCCGCGGGGGCACCGCTGTGAGAAGCTGCTGCTGCCGCCTCAGCCCCGCCGCTCCGCCTCAGCGGCCGCCGCGCCAGCGCCCGCCCGCCCCGGGTAAGGAAAGGGAGCGGCGGCGGCCCGTGCCGCGGAGCCGGGGACAGGAGCGGGCACCTGAGCGCGGCGGACCCGGCCCGGTCGCCCAGTTCGGCCCAGCCCCACCGCGGCCCGCTGCGCCGCACTTACAGATCTTCCCTCGGAGGTTCTGCAGCACCCGCACCTCGTCGCCGCCGTCCCCGGCCGCCATCGCCGCCGCCTGCGCAGTGCAGCGCGCCGCGGGGGGAAGGGAGCGGCCCGGCCCCGCCACACGCCCGCCAGCCACCCCGCGCCACCGCTCCGCCCTCGCTGGCCGCCGCCCTCGGGGGGCACCACAGACCAAAGCGGGGCGGGGGGCGGCGGGGCGCATGCGCGCTGGGGCCGCCTCCCAGCAGGCCCTTGCACGGCGGGCCCGCCCCTGTGCGGCGGCCGGCAGCGGCAGGCCCGACCCGGCGGGCCCGGGGCCAGGGGGTCGCGGGGTTCCGCCTGCGCCCCGCGGGTGCCCGGTGGTCTCGGCCGCAGCTCGCCCTGAGTGCGCTGTGCCTCTTACGGGGGCCGCGGGGCTCTGGCTGCCAGGCGCGTTAGACGCCGCTGTTGGCCACGTTCAGACTCCTCGCGTTACAGGGCTGAAGCGAGTGACGAGGCCGGCTGCTTTGATCCCCGGTGTGCCGAACCCCGTCCCTGTGAAAAGCACGCGATGGCTTCTGGTGAACGCTCTCTGCTGTCGCTTGTTGCCGTTTGCCTGTGGGGCCACATAAGAGGTGCCGTAAAACGAGCAGGAGATGGCCGAGGTCCCGGCGCGGCCTGAAGCAGCAGGTGTAGTGCTGCCTGCCAGCCCCAGGGAGCCATGCCCGCCTCGCTGCAGAGAAGGTGCTGGCGCAGCAGCAGCCTTGCCCGCCTGCAGCACGAATCCGAGCACCTTTGCACCATGGTTCACACCAGTACTTCTTGAAGATACACATCCTAACGCGAAACTCTCTGGGATCGTGCTTACACCCAGAGGTCACCCCAGCCCTGCATGGGTGGTGGGTGACTGTCTTAGGCCTGCGGAATGTACCCCGCCATGTGGCGTGCCCACCGCCTGCTCCGGGCGCCCCGGCCTCCAGACAGTCTTGTGGAAGCCTTCAGCGACTGACATATCCTAAAACTGAGGTGGTTCAGCGGGCTAGAGCGGTTGTAGAAGGCAGTAGAGGACTAGAATTCTTCACTTTATGCCTAGAAAGCCCTCTTCTTCTGATAAAGCGAAGGGAAGCTTGGAAAGTTTCAGGCCAGCATCTGTCATCTGTCTTGTAACTGAAGTCCTCCCCTGTGGTGCTCTGACCATTTTTTATTTCTGCACAAATCTTGCCATTATTATTATAATACGGCATCAAGCCATACAATCTGACAGACAGACACCACTGTGCCTCATTCCTTGGTGGCTCTCCCTGCATCCAGCTTCTCCCCTGCTGCTCCTTCGACAGCGTGAGGCTCCTTCCTCATCCCCATGCTCCACATCGTGGTTGGGGGAGGACAGGTATACGTGTTTAAAGGGGGTGGTGCCGAGTAAGCTGCTTCATCACACAGTAACGGCTGCGTTTGTATGCATGCAAACCCCAAATCTGCACAAAGACACGTGTTTGCATAAGATGAATTTTAACCTGTTAGGAATGAGAGATTCCTCTACAGTACGAATTGAGGATTTGATTATCTGCAGTTGGCTGTCTAGGTTGGCTGCCCTGTCTGACCAGTAGTGGCTGGTGAACCAAGGCTAACCCAGGCAGAGATGTGTGCTTAAATCATGGGTTGCAACACTGTAAAAGTTAGATCATGTGACTAGTTCTTCCATAGTCTCAAAAGTTATGATTATAGTTGGAGTTTACTGTTCAACTTAGCATCAACTTCCTTCGAAGCATAGAC
Organism: Falco naumanni; assembly: GCF_017639655.2. Taxonomy (NCBI): domain Eukaryota; kingdom Metazoa; phylum Chordata; class Aves; order Falconiformes; family Falconidae; genus Falco; species Falco naumanni. The sequence continues at coordinate 12,634,563 of NC_054066.1, read as the reverse complement.
CTCCCATTGACATCAAGGCAACTTTGAGTTTTACTGTTGTCCGATTCCTAACACTCCATTTTTTTAAAACAACGTCCTTATTTTAATCTAACATACTATATTCAGAACAATTGCATAATATTAATTTTTTGCCTCTCTTAAAGTTACATTTTAGGAGCACCTGTGTGACAAGTAGGTCTGTTCAGCAAAGGGCACAATTAAGACAACACTAATGTGCTAAATTACAAACTTAGGGGAAAGATTTCTTCGTTTAACAATGAGGATGTGAGAGGATCTTTGCTCTTGTGAGAACCTTTTATGTCAGCCAAGGTGTGGAATTGTCAGTGATAATTGCTATATCAAGGAATTTCAGAACAAATAGAAGTGAAGATGATAAACTCTGGGATGATATTTTAATTAGCATTTGAAATATAGACAAATCTATTTGTTATGTGTAGTAAACATTTAGATTTTTTTGCTTAGTTAAACATCTTTCTTTAGGCCCATCTCAAAATGACCTGCACAATTTAGCCTAAATTTAATTTTTAATGCGAGTTACAGACTAGTGACACCTAGCTGAAGGGGGAAGTACTCTGAATATGTGTAATCTTCTATTTTGTATGTATCTTGCTATTTCCTTATGCAATTAAATGTTTGCATTCTTAAGTATGTTTCTTGACAGTAGTCCCAAAAAATTTGAAGTACAGTGTGTAAAATACACTATCTATACTGCAAGGTTACTAGCAGAATGGAAAATAAAAGAATTTTTAAAGTTTCAAGTCCTCATGAAAACACGTTTAAGATGTTTGAAGTTATTAAATGCAGTTCACCTGCTTTCCAAGTCCTTTAAAATACTGAGCAGGCAGAGTCTGTTCGCCTCAGCATTGCATTCACCCGTGATGGTACAATGCCAGGAGATACCATCACTTCCCTTGAGCTGTGGTGTGTTCTTGATTCACTGTTTTGACCTTAACGAAGGGAACGTTTGGTAACAGTGTTGCTTAATCTTCTAACAAAGTAATTATTAGAAGATACGTATCTGTGGATCTTACAGATTATGTAAGTATTAATGTAACTTAAAAAATGGAGAGACTTACAGAAAAATAGGAAGATGTTATTTTAATTAAACAAAAACAGAGTTATAATCACTCTTTCTAAAAATAAAATTAGACTCTTTATCAAGCCTTAACATCTGCATTTAATATTTTTTTCTGAACAAAAATACAGATGTGATTATGTAGCAAATTACAGTCTTTGACAACGTATAGTATTTACCTTCTCTTACACTTACTTTAATTCTAATTTGGTCATTAATACTTGACTCATTACTGCAACGTGTTACTTGTAGTAAAAGTGCCACAATTGAACTATAAACATGACATTGCCATCTTAAAACTGCTTTGCTATAAACTGTAAAGAATATACAGAGTTACAAAGTCATTGTGTTTTTATCAAAATATACAAACCCCCCCAAACCTAACACAAGCTATCAATATTTTTCTTATGAACTATACAGTTATATAAAATACTTGTAAAATTATCTTTATATTTATAAATATTCTACCTTATTTGCTTTGGTCTATAATTATCATCATACAAGTCCACTTATAAGATATCTTTGTGTACTTTCTTTGAAACATCATTGTACTTTCCCGCTTATTCCTCTGTTAACCTTACTTAAATGGAACCAAAGCTGCCATGAAACCAAAATTTCTCAAGGGGTTCATAGCATTCACCAATGATAGAATAAGTAAGTGGACTATATTATTACTTCAATCAATACTGCATTAACATTTCAATTGTATTTTTATTGTACCCAAGCTATAGTTTCTTTTAAAATATTCAAGACGAAGTAAGTAAACAAACTGTGTACCATATATGCCCATAGAATGAAGTTGAGGATCACTGACCTTTGTCCTGACTTAATTTTTTTAACACTTCACAGAGATGAACAAACATGACTAATTGGAAATGCAGAGACAGTACAACAGAGCCCTATCATATAAATTTCAACTTGTAGACATACCACCTCTTTTGACTTTTTAAAGATCTCTTAATCTCAGTTAAAATTAATCATATTCTCACAAAATAAGTGTAATATTTTGGTGATGTCTTTCAGAAGCCTATTCTCCCGAATCTTAGCTAACTGTGAAGCCATAAGGCTCACTGTAACCCTTCAGCGTGGCAGGATGAGGGAGGCAGAAAGGCCAACACTCCTTCCTCCAGCAACCTGTTCCAGGCACCTCTCTGCTATGGGCCCACAATGCTGGGCACATACACACTACGCTGCGACACAGCTTGCCTGGGTCCAGATGCTGGCATGGTTAGGGGGGATCACTCATGAAGGGCCATATGAAGGTTAGATGTATTTAAGGCATGGGAATGACAGGGAACCCCCAAAACCGGCCCTACCCCTGTTTATACATAGGGATTGCCTCAGGGATACATACGGAAGCAAGAATCTGAGTATTTACTTACTCCCCAAAATCAAAGTATTTATGGGGAGTTGCTCTGTCATTTGCTGTCCAGGGATTATTCCAGGATGAGGAGGAAGACTACCTAATAATCTCCTCTTCTTCTTCTAAGAAGAATTGTATTTCTAAAAGACAGGATTTGCAGACCCAGCAGGAAGTGGACATTTATATACAGGATTTCTTTAAGCTAGGATGTTTGCTGAGAAACATTTTTTTAGACAAATGCACCTGAATAGCTCTACCAGGCCATTGACATTGGGATTTATGCAGTTTGGAAGACTGGCTATTGTGAGTTCCACTGAATCTTTATTAAATGTCTCAGAGATACCATAAATCTGGAATACTTTCCACACAAGCACTCAGACTTAACGGTTATTATGGTAACTACAAAACTGAATATGGAAAGGAAAGAGGGGTTTAAACTCCTGAATATGTTTTGTAAATGTTGAGTTACAGAAAAGCACACCAGAACTCAACTGTACTTCAGCATACCCAAGTTCATGAAACATTTCCCATCTTCACTTTTGAATACACTAGATTACACTTTGTTTATAAACACATTACTTTTTGTGAAAGAATGCAATATATGGTTTCTGCAGCAAAAATTCCTTCTACAGAGTACACTGCGAACCTACATATTTATTTTGCCTAGAACAATTCTGACTCAAAAACAGCACTATAAAATAGTTCAGTGACTAGTTTCCTGTAATGCTAAGTAGAAGGGTTTGGGTTGGTCATATTTTTTTTTCTCTTTCTCCCTCTCAGTATGTTAGAAGTCTATTGTGGCAAAAGTATTTTGGGTCTTTCACGTAAAGTTGGTATTATTGCAAATACTAGTTTTCTGTGTTATTTTTCCTTTTTTTTTTTTTTTTTTTTGTTTTGCATATATTGACACATGTTTAGGTGAAGACATTTGATCTCAGTAAATGATACTAATTTCAGCGGAGACATTTCCCCATTCAATGCATCTGTATTTTCTCCAACATATAGTTTTGGATTTTTCTTCTTTTACACAACTGTCACTCACAGTATAACTTCTGGAGTTACATTTTGTATATTTTTTACTTCACTTCCTTCTGAGCCAAGGAAATGTGGATTTTCCAAAAGTTTAGTGCTTTCATTGCAAAACTGTTCTTTTCTGTCTTGTGAACCAGGACTTTTGAATAGATGTTTCTTCTGGTGCATTCCCAGAGCTGCTGCTGTCTTGCAAATTTTGGGGCATTGAAAGCAAGCGTATCCTTTCCCATTGTGCTCACGTACATGCCTTTGCTCGTGGTTCCTTTTGGTAGAAAGATACAAGAAGCTCTGAAAGCAGAACTGACAGTGGTAGCGTTTTTCTCCAGTATGAATTCTTTCATGTATTTTGAGCGTTTCATTTAAAGTGAATGCCTTATTACAGTACTGGCAGACAAAGTCTTTAACACCCAGGTGAATACGTTCATGTTTCTGTAGATTTCCAGGAACTGAAAAACATTTACCACAGGTTTTGCAAGTGTAGGGCTTTTCCCCAGTGTGACACCTCATATGCATTTTTAAAGTGGATGGACTTTGAAATTGTTTTTGGCATAATTCACAAATGTAAGGCTTTGAAGTTGCTACATGCCAGTGTACATGTTCTTGAATTTCTGCAGTGGAAGACTGATCTCTTTCACAGAGCTCACAATGAAGACTGGGCATTTCTGCATTCTCTTCTTGACTGATCACTTTTTCCTCAGGGGTATTTCTGAGCGCATATTCTCGACTGCATGTGTTGTGGCTTTCCATAATGGTGTTCTTGCTTCCATGCTTTTTCCTCCATTTGGTCTTTTTCATTTTTCTTAGCTGTTTGGATTTCTTTTTTGGTTTGTAATTATAATAGGGTCTCCAGGGTTTATCACTGGAGTCCTGGTCACTTACATCATCACACATTTCTGTCAGTTCCAGGCATTCTGAACTATAGAGCCTAGATGGGCTTCTTTCTTTTACCTCCATTTCTGATTCCTCAATTAGATTGTCCTGTTTGGACTCATGTTTAGATTTTCGCCCCCTTTTACAAAACAGCTTAGATCCCAATATGTGTCTTTTTACAATAGCCTCATTACCAATTTTTACTGTTATTTGACAAAGAGGTGCAACGTTGCTATCAGTAGATGTTCCAGGTAAGGCAGGCTTTGCAATGTATGTTTCAGTTTTACTCGATTCTTGGACGGTATTTGTTGTTTTGCTAGATGAACCTCCAGATCCTGTGACATGCTGCATATCCTCAGTTGCTTCTGCTCTGTTGTACAGCAGTGTTTTCTTTTTCTCTTTAACAGGTTTTGACTTTGTAATGCACTTTCCATTATTATCTGACCCGTATTTACAATCATCACTTACAGACTGACTAGGTAGATTATTTGAAGATTCTGTCTTATTGTTTTCTACAGAAGTGACTGTTTTACCGTGCATTATTACCGATGAAACTCTGCTACTGTGCATTATAACAGAGGGTGCAGAACTGCTGTAACTGATGACAGAGGTTGAATTTTCATTCACATTCGATAAAGACACAACTGAGGAATCACACTCCTGAGAACCAGAGTCATTTGCAGCAGTAGAAACTCTTTTTTCAGCTGTAAAAAAGTCTCTTTGCAGGTCAGAATTTAAGATACCTACTCCCCAAGAGGAAGAATTCTGAGTATTTGTGGAAGATGCTGTATCGTTACATGCAGATGTATCCAAGGCTAGAGTTCTGTCATTTGCTATTATATTACGTTGAAAATTCAGTGGTGGTAGCTCAGAGCTAAGAGAACTCTGAATGAAACAGTTAGTAGAAGCAGTTTCATTAACCTGGCTACCTGTTTGAACACTTTCGTATGAAGAATTTCGGTAGGACTTATAAGGTAGTCGCCTGCATTTCATAGGTAAAAGTCGATAAAGTTTGTATGGGTACATACTTGGTTTTAAGCCTCCATTGGCTGTTTTTTTATTTACTGAGAGACGATGGTCAATTGCATGGAAAGACTTCTGATGATTTTTTAGTATATAGTAAGTCATAAAAGTCTCCAGACAGAAAATGCACTGATACCGTCTTTCTCCAGTGTGCCAGATCTCATGTCTGGTGCGATACTCAGCTAATGCAAATACTTTATTGCAGTAGTGACAAGGATACGTTCTTCTCCATGAATGCACATTTGCATGTCTTCGAAGGCTAGATAATGTTACATAACTACGCTTGCAAACGATGCAAGTGTATAGTATCTGCCCATCAACAACTTTAACCAAATGATCTGTTTCTGGTAAAGTGCAGTTTGCATTAGAATAATCAGTGATGCTGTTTTCAGACAACAGAGGCTCTGCGTTTGTGTATGAACTTCCATTCCTTCCTTCTGTAGTAGTATAGTTATCTGCAAAATTTTGTTCATTTCCATTGTGAACCGATAAGCTACTTGGTCTCACACAGACCTGTTCATGACTTTCCAGTATATTTAGATTTGCAAATTGTTTGCTGCAGTATTTACATATGAAAGTTTCCTGACGCTCTGAATGGAGCTGGAGATGAGTACTAAGTAACGCCCTGTCACTGAATGATTTTGCACAACAGTTACAGTTGTAAACAGGTGGAACAACAGTTGCCACAGATCCAGAGGCATTAGCAGAACTGTTGTCCTCTTCTCTGGATAAATGCAAGTCTCCTGCTTTATTTTGAGGTTTTGGAAAGGAAGTAATTGCCTGATCAGTAACTGCTTCATGTGGAGCTTCTGTAGTGGTCGCTGTAGAGGCTGGTACTTTTGCTATGGCCAAACCAGTACTCTGGGGCTTAAAGGCTGTTTTAGGAGTATTACCTGCTTGTTTTCCTGGGTGAATGAGTGGTGTGGCTTGGAGATTTTCATAGTGGTCTTCAGTCATCTTGTATGAAGGGCTGCTGTCCTGTTCAAGAAAAGGCGTTCCTTGGAAAGTATCTCCCCCAGAAGAAACAGCATAGGAGTGTTCAGCCAGCGTACTGGCTGGCTCAGCATCTTTGCAAACGTCACTTCTGTCGAGGCTGATGCTGGGAGCTTGTATTGTCTCAGACACCTTTTTAAAGCTCGCCCTCAAATCAAGTGGAGAAAATAAACTGTTTTCAGTTTCAAAAATCGAGAATGCATTTGTAATTCGTGGTCCATTTGTCACAGCGGAGTCTTCATGTCTCTTTTCATGTTTTTCCTCTTTGACAGTCCCTTTTTCATTAATACAGTATGCATAGGGGCAGGGGGAACTTGAAAAATTAATATCTGTAAGATCTTCTAGAAATGATATTCCCAGTTTTTTCCCTGCTGCTGCAAGGTCCGTTACAGTCTCCTGCCTCTTAACAACTACTGTGGAACTGTAGATGTAATTCAGTATTTCTGTAAACACTTCAGCTTTGAGATCATCTAACTCCAGTACATGGCCTGAAATACAAATAGTACGACTCCAAAAAATGTTTTTGAAGTAAAGGCTTGAAGCTGCCAGCACATTACTGTGGGCTTTAAATTTGGTATCTTCCACAATTATGGTGACATCACATAAAATACCCCGAATGCGCTGTTCATTTAAAATGGAAAGTACAGTGTCACTGTGGAAGTCGTCTTTGAGATCCTTTGAATGGGACATGACTGTCATCTATAAGAAGAAAAAAGAAAAGGAATGTAAATATATTTAGAAGGCATTTATCACCCAGTTCAGTAACAGATCAGTTTTATAGTTCTATATTTATTTTATACATATCCTTATTTTATTAACTTTCAAATTTTAAGAATGAGTACAATTTTGTTCTAGTATTTCAATTGAAGTCATCTTAGGTTAAGTTGTGCCAACAATGCTGAAGGTAATCTATGTACGTACATATCAAGGATGCAGGAACACCTGTAGCTCCTCAGCAGGAGGCAGAGGATCTTCTCTGTCCCCACGTGGGTCTGTCACCCACCCTGTGTCTTTCCTTGGGGATCGCAGCCGCCAGCTTTCTGTTGTGCCAGTGGGTGCATCTGCTCAGGTTCACACTGAATGATTCACAGAACCCTTGAGGGAATTCCCCCAGCCTGCGGTTGAGGTATTTGGTAGACAAGATGGGGAAGGCTGAATTGCTGTGGTTCTGTGGATATTGAGGACTCTGTTTTCAGGGCCAGTTTGTCAGACAACGACTTCACAACACAACTGCATTTGATCCCCTTATTAAGCTGATAGCTAAAACAGGATCAGAGATCCCATGCAATAAACTTCCAGTTACAGGATAAGGCATTATAAACAAATGAATGCAAGATAAACGCAAATTTGTAAACAATAGCATAGTACATCTAACATGGTTTATGTTAACAGAATGTTACTTTTTAAGTAGTGATTACATTTTATTTAAGAATTTACACTTTAAAATGACTGAAAATTTGTAACTGAATTTAAAAATTCAATGCGTAAAACGAGTAATATAATGTTTTTTCTTCAGCTATGGTTTAGATTTAACATGTTTGCAGTTTGTAATATGATAGTGTGTTCTTAATTTCTACCAAATAAGACATAATTGCAATAGTAAATAATATTAAATAACTGCCAATTTATAATAATGAGGTTTAATGCTAACAAAAATGTTTAGATTAGACAGGCTGTTACTGTATTAATATATTGGTTTTATTTAATTGCATTAAATGATGTAAAATATGAAAGTGGACTGAAAAAATGCATTAATTCGACAGTATGTACCTGGAGAAAATCTCCAACTTAACCAGGCGATTTTTTTCTTTTTGTTCAAATTCCTATCTGTACCATATAATGACGTCTGTTTCTTTTTTTTTCCATCTCTGAGCAGTGTTTTCAACTACTACTGCCCATTTCTGATTTCAAGTCATGAAGAAATAGTTGTCCTACTGGCACTTACCAATCACACCACTGTAAAAAAAAAAACCTGCATATTTATTAAAGACCTTTTTCTTTCAACTTGTGGAATCAATATGCTTATTAAAGAAAATAACCAGCTACAGATATTTTGTAAGATAGATTAAAATAGTACCACACTGTAGCACTACAAGTTAGTCATACCTCCTAAACATTCCATCTACTGCTCCAAACAAAAATTAATGTTGAAAATTTTTATAATGACCTTTACCCTCAAATAGTTTACATTAAAAATGCCAATATATTTATTAAGAGGGGTTTGATCCAAATGGTGAAATAAAGGTTTGACCCATATTGAGCAAACAGAAATAGCTGTTTAGAACACAGTGGCTTTCTCACCTAAGCTATTCAGAATCCTTTCTTGAAAACGGGGTCTTTATAACAACCTAAGTAATATGGGACATACACCCTTGCTCTAGCTTATCTAGTTACACTTTGGATGCTTCACCAAAAATCCAGCAGCTACTTCACTGCAAATCAATTTATAAAAATAAAAATTATAACGTTACTGTGAAGATAAACACAAAGTACTATGAAAAAGATCATAAATCTGGTACATTATAGATGAAATTTGGAAATAAAATTTGTACCTTGCAGCATGGCCACTGTTTCTATCAGGAAGGTATTGTCTATGCAAAAGGCCAAAGCCTCTAATACAGTTTAATGGCTGAGCATTTTCAATGCACAGAATTCAGAAAACACAAAATTGTGATTCACAAAAAATACCTCTGATGCTTATATATGCCACGGATGTCAAGAAATTAATTCATCAGTATAACTGTGACAGAAATGTAGGCATGTATTTAATTTTTTATTATCTGGTCACTCACTGCAGCTGTAAATTTGGATGCATTGTTTTGTGCCTTTAAATCTTAAAATCATAGTTTAATCATGTGGTTATTTATTACACTTATTCAGCTTAAAATAAGAGATACTTATTCATTTAGAATGATAACCTGAAATTCACAATAGTAAGGTATGGTTATCTGCTTTGGTTCGGTATCTGAAACCCCATATATAATTGTAGATAGTATTCTTTCATTAGAAGACTTGATATGCTACAAACTGACAAGAACACTTTTCTTCAAGCAAGCAGCCACTAGCCCATAATTGATTCTTTTTTCTCATTGACAATGTCTGAGATTGCATCTGACTTGCTCATGTGATACGGTATTAGAAACCAACTGTTAGACATCAAAAACATTTCACAACAGGAGCTATTGATAGAGTTATTTCCCGAGTATAGGAAATAAATTATGTCAACTCTACCTCCCAGTGAACTGCCCCATAGGAACTTGCCTGTGTTTTTTCTGTTTGGTTTTGTTCTGTTTATTGGAGACAGCTGGTTTTAGTTCACAGGCCCATCATCTGACATACTGTTTGCTAAATGTATCAGACTGCTACTTCTACACTAAGAGGCATTTATAAGCAAGGCCCACAAACCCAAGTGTTTTTAGTAGTAGTCTTTTTATTTAACTAGTTATTTCAAAATTTATCCTCCTAAGAAGAAAAGTGAGTTTTTTCAATTTCTACTTGCATGTACGTAGACTGCCAGTTTTTGTAGTCCTGGGTATTTTGGTATGTTAGCAGAACACTAAATTGGTTCCTTGTGTAAAGACAGAGGAAACTATAATTTGCTATTTGGACTTTTTTTTTTATTTTTCCTGTGAGCTAAACCCTCTGCTATATATCTCATTGGAAAGTTATACAGAAAAATTCCCGAACAAATTGATTTTCAGAGTTAACACACTTTGCTTCTTTGTCTCAACCTATGCATTCCTCAAATAGTCCATTTACTCATGTGTGTAATCAATTCTCTGCTGCCTTTTATTTTAGCTGTCTTGCTTCTTGCATTTGTGAAAAACATGTCTTGAATGCTATAAAATCAGAATGCTCTACCTAGCACATACATACATGGCTTATCAGAATGCTCTACCTAGCACATACATACATGGAATATTTTAGGAATATTCTACATTCCATTTGCAGTTTCATTTACTGTCCATTTGCAAAAGGAAAACCTGCTCTTCCAAGGGAGCTCTACTGAGACCGATACACAGAGATCAAACTTTGATGTATTAATGTATTAGTAGCATTATTAAAAATTTTCAATTAAAAACACCATTCAATTAAAAGTCCATTTGGAATGTTACTATTTTTCTGTATGATTTTTATTATAGAATTATGGAAGAAATTCTAGTATTATTTATAAATGTTGCCCAAAACATATGTAAATACCATTTGACCTACTGAAGGTCAACAAAACTCTTCAGCCTACTAAACCATCCTTTTTGACACAAATATGTGTATTAATTTGACTATACTGATCTCTATCCATACATAAATAATTTCTTAGGAATATGAGTAGGTAGTATAACTTAATAGTCTTAACAGTCTTTGTTGCCCCCATAGATAAATATAACTTCTGAACAGCAGAATTTCTGATTGGGAGTTACTATTTGCAGATTTCCTGCAAAAACTGTAACAGACTTAACCGGCTACTAAAAGTTGTTAAATCACTTTGAGAAAGAAGATTTAAATATTCATCTGAAACTTAAGTGTGGGTTAATTAAACTATAATGTTACCTTTTCTGACATCAACAGAATAGCGCCTCAACAGTCGCAAGTGAAAAAAGGTAATATTAAAAAATGGAAAGATCAGAGATTGATACATCCTAACACAAGTTTGACTACTTACGCCTCACAGGTGACACTGCTAATGATAAGTATTATAGCAATCAGCTCTACGTGGACACTGCAGAGGGAAGAAGCTACTGTTAATTTTTACGTTAATATTACTTTGAAGTAAGCAAAGAGATCACATTTTTATGTTAATATTACTTTGAAGTAAGCAAAGAGATCACAACAAGTTTTACTGGCCGATGAATACCAAATATAATAAACACAACTTTTTTTTTTTTTACTACCAGAAAGAACTGTTGCAACCTAGGAATACTGTTTTTAACTTTTGCTAAAATTTTGAAATCCACTGTCAGACAAGTGTTCCCCATTACACATGAGAACAGACTCTTATTCCACTTGGGTTGCCTAAATTTGAAAGACAAGCTAGTGGCATAAAGAAAAAAAAACCCCAAACCCACACACATCAGGGACAATTGCTAGTCACCAGGCAAAATAAGAAACAGCTAGATACTTGATAAACTGTAGAACAGTTCTCCCTCTGTTTTCTTATTCCATGCATTTCTACCGCAATTTTAAAGATGCGTATGTTTCCTGGTACTTACCAACGTAACACTATGGAAACATGTTTCACTCCATAATTTTCTTAGATTGCTTCATTCTGCTCTGTTAACATACTTTGAAGGCTACCCCTGTTTTGGTTTTGGCCTGTTTCCGTGACTGAGAAGGAACATTCATCTGTATCTAACTCCCCTGAAGGACACCGATCTGTTCTAGAGCAGAAACAGAGCTAGGCATCGCGAACACACAAAACAAAACCCAAACAAAACCAAGAACACACATACTTTGCTGCCTCCAGCTCTACTATCCTGATCCTTGGCCGCCTGGAAGCCTACTGCCTGATCATCACCTTTATGATGGTGGCTCAGTTTTTCACGGAATCACTTCACCAGCCCCACCTGTGCAGTATGGCCACGCGCAGCTGCCTCGACCAGGGTCCCCCTTCAGTCTCCTTGCAACCTCAGGCACACAGGAAAGTTTTAATGATGTCTAATGATGTTTAGTAGCTTGCAGTAGCGTGTAGGTTAGTGTTCCAGTCTACATAACTACACATTATTTCTACAAGCACATTTGTACTTTTTTCTCTTTTAGACTCCTGCTGCTTGTGTCCTTCCCTGTTAACGCAGATTTGTTATAGCCTTCATAGGTGTTTAAGACTTCAAACACTGTCAGCCTCACACCATTTCCTCTAACTTTTCATCTGGACAGCTGGAGGGGGCCGGGATTTGGTGCAAGGACGGGACGTTTGCATTAGCAGGTCTCTGAGGGTGGCGGACGAAGCTGCCTGTCAGCCTTGTAATACTTCCCCCCCCCCCCCCCCCCCCCCCCGCCCCGTTAGCATCCCTAACTCGTCCTCTCCCTTCCTACCTTACGCCTCCTACGATCCTTTCCCATCGCATGGAAAACAACTTTAAAACCATAGCAGCGCTCAGAGTAGGCTTATGCTTTTTATTAAGCTGTGTTTCTCGTCTGGAAAACCAGAGCGAGTCCTGTCTCTGTCACAGGGCACTCTAGCTGGTCTGGCCCTGAAAATAATTCTAATCCCCCCCAACAAACAAACCAACCAACCAACCCACCCACCCAAACGCCCATTCCTCGCTGGATGTCCGATTCTGATACCCCAAATTTCAGCCTTTGGCCTCCACCCGCTGTGGGAGCGCCGGCTGTGGGTACTGCTGCCGGGCCGCAGGAGCGGGCGAGGCGCGGGAGGGCAGCGGGAACGGGAGGGCAGCGGCAGCGGGAAGGCAGCCGCCGGGCCGCGGCAGCGGGAGGGCCGCGGGAGCGGGAGGGCCGCGGGAGCGGGAGGGCGCCGCCGCCCTTCGCCCACACGGGGGGGCTGGACGCGCGCGCTGGCAGCCCCGTCCCCTCCCCGCAGCCCCGGGCGGCACGCAGCTGTTGCGGCTGCAGGCAAGGCGGGCGGCGGCTGCCGCAGAGCCCCAACGCGAGCGCCCCGTAATCCCGCATAAAATCTAAGCTCCCGATGCGGCACGTTAGCGGCAGCACGCCCGTCTGTCTGAGCACGGGGCTGCGCCAGACATCAAAGGCATGGCACCCCGTCAGCTGCCGATAACCCCTCGAAGACGCTTCCTGTTTATGGTGAAACCCGTGCGCTGGGCGAGAGCCAGCCTGCAGCCGAGGCAGCCATGCCCGCCACCCTGCAAAATGACTTCTCCTCGGCAGTAACACAAACGCTTACGCAACGTTACGCTCGCACGTAGAACAACTCACTGGTCTTGAGCTACCTGGCGTTTAAACCATGCCTGTGGCGTTCTCGCTAGCAGGGAGGCGGCCGGCGGCAGCAGCTCAGCGGGACGGCGCGCTGGGGACGCGGGCGGACGTGACAGGTGCCATCTTCCCGGCGGCGCGCGGCCCGCGGCACCCGGCAGCCCCGCGGCAGCGCGCGGCCCGCTGACGGCGGGCGGACGGCGCGGCCGCCATTTTGCCTCGGTAATCCCTCGCAGCCGGATTTGCCCGTGGCTTGTCAGGGGCAGGCCGATTCCGGCGCCCCGGCTTCCCTGCTTCGTTTACGAAGCGCTACGTTATTCTCCGTGTGTTTATTTTACAGCAAATGCTTTGCGCTTAATTAACCCAGCCAGCTGGGATATTTAGCGTATCGGCCAAGCTGTTTACATGCAAGGACTGTAAATTTAGGAAGATGAGGAAATCCCGCGTTCCCCTATATCCAGCCCCTTGCTCCATGGCCATCGATGCCGTTTTGGCCAAACCATTTAGAATTCCTCTTAAACCTAACAAAGGATTCTGACTGCCTTACTCTCTCCTTCAAGGCCCTTCTCGCCAGAAGAAAGGGAAAGCATTTAGAAGTAGCTCTGCGTAACTTCTGCAACTTCCCGATAAAAGGGAGAGATTATACTTCCTTGGGGAGGGGGGCAGAAAAGTCCAAAATAAATTAATTTGGTTGCTGAAGTATACCCACATTTACCTTACTTTCCTTATCTAATTAGATTAGTTATCTTTTTTTTAAGCATATATAGAAACACAATCGTGAGGATATTTATTTTAAGCACTAGTCTTAGTCTCGAATTTTGATTTCTTCAGATTATTCACTGCCTCAGGAAACAAGTGCAGCAATACCATTAGTGCTTATGAAGCACTAACAAATGCTTACCTAGATAAAGAAGGAAGTAGCTCGATTTCATGTAGCCAGACGCTCCAATATATTTGGTAGTCTTCCTATATATTCTCTCCCTCCCTCCCTCTGCCTCTTACTAAGTAGTCAGCAAAACCTGTTTTCCCAGTACTTGGAATCATGAAGCTTAGAGAAAACCTGATCTTTGAGACAGGTAGAAAACATTGTTAGAAAAATGGACAGTTTGCTTTTCTCATAAAGCTTGCTTGAAAATAATAATTTTGCCCGAGGCTAACCTGTGTTTATGTTTAACAAGCTATTGTGTATAACATTTTACTGGGCCGTTAACTATGTTTTCAAATCTTAAGCCTATGCATTAGAACCACTGAGTAGGAGGGACTGATTCATTTTAGACAAAAATAAAAAAATCCAGAAATGAACTATTTCATCATGGTCACCCCTGTATGGGCCTGGAAGTTAGAAGTTTGCTGGAGCCCCTTCATGATAAATAATGCTTATCCTCTGAGGGAACGGTTTGATTTCAATATAAGATAGACAACCTGTTATAAGGAGGGCAGGTCTTTTTTTCCAACATTCTGTCTTGGAACTATCGTATGCTTTCTTGGTCGTTTAAAAGATACGGGAAGAAATCTGTTCTTGTCAGGTAATTGTCATAATTTCAGTGGCTGATCTATACATCCCTCTTCTTTCACCATTTTACACAATCCGTATAAAAAGATCATCTTGGAAATACTGAACAGCTCAGTGGAGAGCTTAATTACTGCTTCTATATCACTGGAATTATAAATTAAGTTCACATACTGAAGCAATTATTATCTTTTTAGCTTAGGGCTCCCTGCTACCAAAACATGGTTTCTTTCATCTCATGGCAAACTGAGCTGTTCTTATCAGTAGCTGTTTACCAACAGCTATGGGAGATGGAACAAACAGTTGAAGAACACAGCAGTATTGATTGCAAAAGCAAAGCGCATGCCAAAGTTTTCACAACCTTCTTTTTTATCCCAACCTACATAACTGAGAAGCAAAGTTTCATACTCACATGTAGGTTACTTTTAATCTTGGACTTTGTCTATTGCTGATTTACTTTTGATTCTTTATTACTATTTTAGGTGCATATATACTTATTAATATGTATTAATGAGGATGTCTGACACAGGTGCCATAGGAAATATTTGTTACAAATGTGTTGTCAGTAACAATACAGTAGTAGGAATTAAATTAAACCTGTTGTAATCCTTTAAAAGAAAGAAACGTGCTACTGAACAATAAATAAAGCATATTTTTAGATAATGTGAAACAAATTTAAAGAACAGTAGGTTATGAATTCCCCCTAAATCTTAATTAAAACTGATTATTTTAAATTGTTTTGAAAATCAGAGGCATAACCATCATTTGTATAGAGGATACCCCCAATTTAAAGACATTTATTTATTTGTACTTGGCCATTTGAGGCTCTGGCAGTCTACTACATTGTCTATAGATATTACAATTTGGAGAAAATGGACTCTTTCTTTCTTCCTCTTTTTTTTTTTTTAATTGATAGGGTGTTTTCTTAAAGCAACTTCAGCTCATCCACTGAAAAAAGAATCACCTTTTCTGTGACTAGTACTGTAATTGAAGGTACTAATTTCCATATATACATATATATATACACACACAGAGTCCCATCAGCTCCTTGTGTATTAAAAATATTCTTCAGAGTAAGAAATTTTTCATAAGGCCACCTTGGCTGCACCCAAGATTGTACATTCTTATTATAATGTTCTGTGTAAAACTGACTGCATGCAAAGAAAATGGAGGAGCTGGTGCTGCAGTCCCACCTATGTGAACAGACTACGCTGATATTTGTGGGCAGTCAGACAAGTGTTATCTGCATCTGCAGTCCTGATTTCAGGGTATAAGCCACAATACAAATTACATACATTAAAAACGGCAATCTTCTGTGTAGCTAGTGTATGTGTATCAGTTCCCATTAAATATATAAATGATTGCATGTAACATCACACAAATATTATGTAGTTTTTAAATAGAAGTCCAAGTAGTTTATATTTCTTACATGGTAAAATTGCAAATATAGATAAATTTGTCAGCAAACTTTTACTTTTTTAAAATGTATAAAACAGTTCCGAGGTTACTGAAATGGTAGTGTTTAGTTGCTTTGCTGAAGTCTGATAATCTCACTTCTGCAACTCATGGCATGTGGTTTTCTTTCCTTAAGGGTATTTCAAACTGCCTAGGGAAAAAAAAATGTTCCAATGTTCCTCTCTAGTCAAGCAGTTTCAGTTTTTAAACAACAGCAGGAAACAACATATATAGCATTACCAGCTCTTGCAAATTCCTCAGGAGTGACAGCATTTTGGCCAGGGCTTGACTGGTTTCCTTCTCAGTGCCTAGGGCCTGCCAGCCTATCCATGACAAAAACACTTGGATGGCCTTTCTTCTTCATTGCTCTCACTGCTGAGGTCAAAGCAGACAGTGATGCTGCTGAGGTGGAAAACACAGCTCCTCTTCACCCCTAAGGCAGACCAGCACTGCACTCAGAAGTGGGTACAAGAAGGACCCAGAAGCCCAAAGAGGCTTCACTCTCTTCTCTCTTACGTGAGCAAGGGAAAGAATTCCTTTGTGCAACCTGCCTTGAGCATCAAATGGAGGGAGAGGAAGGGAGGAGCACAGTTATGGAGACCTGCAGCAGCTGCCTGCACCTGCAAGTCTGGCTGAGAGGAGAGGAGCCTGGCAGAACTCAAATCTGGCTCTCCAACTGTGCGAGTGGTGCATGTGCACCAAAGAAACCCTTTCTGTAAGATACTGCCTTCCTCCAGTTTAGGCGTGGCCTAGTCTGAGTTCCATTAACACTAACAGAACATATACAACCAATTTTTAAAGGTATAACTATACCTTTGTCTCTCCACCAGTCTAAAAAAGAAAATGAAGCAACAACAATAACTTGACATAAATCCAAATTCTTCTTTCGCACAAAATGTAAACGCCTATTGTACTGCTACAAAGAATCAGCTGACTTTACATCTTGCTACCTCTGAACAATCTCAGTATTATTTTCCATTTAAGTCTTTCATTTTTTTAATGTGCTGCTGACAAGCCACTTTCTAGCCTCCTACACTTCTGGGACATAGCACAGTCCTTAGCTAGCACAGATCAATTGCAATCATGAAGCTGTGTTTACAGACAGAGTGACAACAACAGACATTTTTTCTGTTGTTGACTTGTCAAATGTAGTAATTTATATATTTGAGAAGTAGCAAGTTAAACAATTTTTGTTCATTTTGGACAATTACTGTGTGGTAGTCTGTTGCCCATTTAGTTATGAAAAAGACAAAATAAAAGGAGTCAAAGTCAGCCTTTCATTTTCCAGTTTTCAGAGGAAACATCCTTTAAATATCTGAACCAACATGCACAAGAGGAGCAGCCAAGCTGCGTGCTCAGGGGCCACTGTTATTCTCACTCAGGCATGCTGGGGGCCAGGTCAATGCAGCCATTCTTGTCCTTTACTACAGCTGATGTAGCAAATAAAAAAAAAGTTAGAGGTAAACCCCTTCGCCTGGAAACACCTGACGCAGTTGGTCTGCTCTATGGCTGGGCATAGCTATTTTGAAAGCTAAAATTGGTCTTCAAGCTGTTAGCTGGACACCACTGATCTCCAATATTCCTTAAAATATTGCAATATATATTTATGGTTTTGCTGTTATATTGGTCAACTTTAGCATGTCAAAACCAATGCACAAGTGATAGCTGTTACTGTGAACCATCACTTTAGTGTGGCCATTTATTACAATAACTTATTAGACACTCAGTAACTTTGGCTGTGTGCTCTTAAATATTCTTATGCTTTATTTTGTGCTGATGTAAGTGTCCCAGCACAAGCCCTACTCCTCCTCTTCCATCCTGCTGCACATTTCCAACTTAAAAGCTATAGCAGGGCCTCTGCTTATGCAATGGAGGAGGAGGAGGACTCTGGCAGAAGCAGGTATCAGCTGGCAGTAAGAGGAAAATCTTGATGGCTCCAGCTCTGGTTTGTGCTGCATGCTCTGCCACCAATGTGAATTGCCCCAGGCACAAATCCTAGCCTGACAGTGAGTTCAGCTTAGATGGGGAGCAAAAAATAATAATGAAATAATAATAACAGTAATAATAATGGTTGACTTGCATCTCCCCAGTTTCTCAAACCCTTATCTCCTCAGAAGTCTTAATAGTATTGTAGCAGATGATGGTATACAGCAGCATTGTTTATGGTTCAGGATCATGAAAAGATTCATGTGATAGTGTTCAAACTATCTGGAATTAATACTAGATTCTGGTACACTTGACTCTTGAGAGTTATGGAAATGTTTAACATTGGCAAGATAATCATTACTTGCTAAACCTCATTATTAATGTATGAAGCCTTCTCTCTTATTGCACACTCCAAAAATGTCAATGGGAATCTTTTCATTGATTTCAAGGGATTTTTAATTAGGCTACTGGTCACATAAACAACTTCTCAGATTACCCCAACTAAATTAAAGATCAGAAATTGCAGATTTCCATTTCTCCTGTCTTTTAATGACCATCATTTTAGACTTATTCTTAAAAACATATCATCTTGGTACAACAGTTAACCTGAAGGGTTGTATACACTTTTCATTTGATGTAGAAAGGAATACTTTAAGAAGAAAGACCAAAAATATCCTGTATGTAAACTTGCTGAAGACAGTAAACAGATTTGTAAAAACTGATCTTATATACTTGAGCTTCTTTTAAATACAGATTATAAGCCAAAATAGTACTATACAGATATTTACACAGGAAGCGTGAGTAGTGCCTAAATGCTACATCCACATCATATTCTCAAAGTCATGAACAACTGCCATTTTGACTACTTCTACAGCTCCCACGCACACACCCCTTTTCCTGTTGTTGACTGTTAGAAGATGACACTTGGTCGTACCTCCTTGCCTGGATACACTGGATAGAATGAGAGTGCTACAAGCAACACCAGTTTCATTTTTATTTAGTGGCTTTAGTTTGTCGCTGTGTAAAACAGCATAATCATACTTGCTTCTGAATACTAGTACAAGATTCAAATTTAGAACACCTGAGCATTTCCAAAAGACACCGTAAACATTCCACCCATATTTTGCTGTCTTAAGGCAGTGCTATTAAGTATTCAGAATCCTGGAAAAAGGTTTCAATATTGCAGACCAAGCCTACCATGCCAATTTTGTCCAGTTACTGCAAGTGCAATTTAAAGCGCAGTAAAAAAAAAGAAAAAAACCCAAACCACAAGAGATATTTCCATTGAAAACATGAGGTTCTTAGGTTAAAACCTTGGAGTATTAAGAATCCACATTGGGCTATGCCCAGAAATCTTTTTATATGGTGATTTTTAAGATGCATGCATTATTGTGAGCACATGATATGTAAATGCATTGGGCGGCTTAATAAGCATTCACTGACACACATCTGCAGCTTTGCTAATGTACCTTTTATTCGTATGTGGTTACCAAGGAAACAGGTTATGGCCCAGTATTCTACCTAAAATACACTGAGTAAACGTTCTATGACAATTTACTTGAAATAGGGACAACTTAGGTTTTGTAGTGCATTGCTTCTTAAGTCCAGGTAACCTGAATTTAATTTTAACATTCTGCTGAATACTTTAATCTACCAATGGCATCTTATTGTCTCTGAAAATCTACGTCACACGTCTTTTTCTACGTCACACAACATAGTGTGTTAAAAGTAAACTTAAGTACAGAAAACATTTTGAGATATTCTAGGAATTGAAGAGGGATTTTTAGTTTCAGTTTTGTTTTGTTTTTTACATTTGATTCCTTATCTTACATTCTGCCTGGTAGCCTTAATTACTTATTTCGACTTAAAGATACCACAGCATTAGTGACTGTGATGCAACAAACTGTTTCCTACAGAAATTTGTGCGAATAGTGCCACTGAAATCAATGCAAGTACTCCCTTTTTATAATGCAAATTATACGCTATGATACAACCACGTTCAAAATTAATTAATCAGGTTTTCACTGATTCTTTCCTTCAATAACATACATATCTCAAATCTAAAGCACAGATACCAGACATATTTATTTTAGCCATGATGATTATTGCACATTCACAGTAAGAAAAAAGGAAATTGCTAATATTTGAAAAAAGCAATGCAAAACGTGAAACTTTTATTTTGAAATATCCCGATTATTTATCACAGTACTGTACTTGAATTTACAGACTGCTTTTTTGCCGTTCGCAATGCAAGAGGTTTTTTGCTACCCCGATTACAATCATAGGTAAAGGCAGAGATTGGATGAACTATGCTTAATCAAAACAACAATGTTAGAAATGGGCATTGGCACTAAGGGAGTTCCTTTACCTTTACTGTATGGCACAGATTTGTAACGAACACTAGTGACTGGGATCCAGAGTTACCATTCTGGCAAGCTCAGGGGGGTTTGCTTGCCTGCCAATATGTACGGTTTGTACAGATCACTGAAGGCTATAACAACCTGTTTCAAAGACCTATTCTGCCTGATTTTGTTTGTCCAACCTCTATGGCAATAAAAACCCAGTGGGAGCTGGAAAAATCCAACAATATTGATATGAGAATAGAGCAATGCAGCACCATAACAAGAACAACTCTTAAATTACTATTAAAAAGGTAGAACTAAAAAAAAGGTTTACTGAAATGTAGTGCAGTGGCTTTAAAGTGTTAAATATTTTAGCACTGTTTCTATGTGAGTTTTAAAGAGATTTCAGCTTGCTATAATCACCCCATAAACTTACCCACCTAAAATCAGGTTGTCCTTCTGTTAGAGCCTTTTAAAAGTGGTATCGACAGGTATTTTCGGCAAAACCATCTCAGTAATTTTGTGAACTCTGTGGCTACTGTGTATCAGCCTGCAAAGGGGAAAATCCAAATTTAATGACTAAATTATTAGACAAGTACTGATTTCCATACACATCGTATAATTCATCAGATTTTTTCCCAGACTGCTATAGGACTCCAAATCTACATCTGAGAGGCTTACAACACACCAGCAATAAACCAGTATGATTAACCGAACTGTTGAATACTGCTTCTGCCTGCATTGTTTTATTATGGTTTAGCCTGTGTAGTGCAAACTGGACATGATATTTCATAATACATCCTAGACAGAAATGTAAGGATGTTTTCAGGTTTAAAATAATTTTTCATTGGGGTCACTGGAAAAATTAAACTAAAAACAACCCTTGGCTCTACTTCCCTTCCCTCATCTCAACTATATCCAAGTTATTCCTCAAATATTTACCTAATAAGACATCAGATAGCAAAACCTCCACAGCTTCTTCAGTCTCGTCCTGAGTTTCACAAGGTAAACTCAGTGGAAAACAAGTGTATTTTAAGATTAGCTTCACAGTTTGCCAGTTTAGAAAACAAATAAGGTACAGGGAGAAACAATCATCATTACTAGTCAGCTCCCTTGACTCCACCTAAACTGCTGAAACCAATTACAAGTTATCCTTTATCTTAAAAGCCTCCATGTGTTTTTGTAGTCTTTCAAAAGGCCTTTTCTTTTTCCTTTTTTCATTTTGCCACTTTTCTTTTGGTTTCTTTTGTCACAAATATTATCACAGTATCAGTGATAGTGACACTTGTTCTCTGGAATACATTTCCTGTATCTCTCTGCTTAAATGATATTCATCGTTGTCAAACATCCTGATTTTATGTTATTATGTATCAAACATCCTAATAAGGTTATCATGTAATAGTGTAAAAAATATTCAGAATAGGCCTTTGTTTTAAATATACTAAATAAAATTAAATTGTTCCATAGACCAACTGCAAAATCTTATGGATAAAGCCTTATGACTCAGCTGATTGGCATTTATATAGCAGCAATTAAGAATACATATATCCATCTTCCATTTGCAAATACACTATATACTTTTATAAATAACAGTATAAAGGATCCATTTCTTTGGCTTTAAAAGGTAAGAAAGCGAGCTATTTTTTTTTTGTTTTAACTGAGTATTTTTTTAGTATATCTTGATTTGAATAAGTATTCTATAGCTCACATCTGTGCATAAAAAAGGCCAAAATGAAATAAAATTGGTGTTACTTAAAATACCAATAAAGTTGTATTCACAAATGATTGTGAAATACTATGGTGAATGGGAAGCTTAAACATCACATTTAAAGGAATCCGGTGGTAAAAAGATCGTATCAAAGCTAAAGGATTCCCACATTTGTTAATACTAGAATTCAAATGTAATATTATACATAACAAAGCCCTTTTAAAACATAATAAAGCAATTCACGTGAGAAAGTACAATAAGCACTAGATGCCCCAAAAGGGTTAATTAGTACCTGTTCTCTACTACCAGAGTCTGTCTAATGGTCTGACAAATGTTATCTGAACACAGGTAGTTTCACACTGAGAGAGCTGCAGTTTCAAATCAAAATGAAATTTAGAGGCAGAAGAAACCATATTCAGAAAGGTCATGGAAAAGTAGGATACTATCTGAATGAATGATTTTTAGTTTGATTTCACTTTTACTGATGCTTTGTATGGATCTTCTGTTAGGTAAAAATGGAATTTGCATGTATGAAAGAACACACTTCTGTTATAAAAGGGAGGACTCGGTATCAAAAATCAGACTTCTGTTATAAAACTGATTAAAAAAAAAAACAAACCCCCAAGGTCCCCTAACAATAACATTTGCAGGCTGTGCTGGAGGTGTGAAAAACTGCACCTGCTCCTGTGTGCCCCCATTAGCCCCCTTAGCCAAGGGGAATAAAACGGATGAAGTTTACACGAGATTTCTTGTGGTACCTCTGGCTATGACATTCTGGCACTCTGCATTAGCTACATAGAACTACCATTAAAACACATTAAAACCCACGTATCATAGTAAAACTGGAAACAGTTTGCTAATTACTTGACTCCTCCTTAATAAATAAATCAGTTTCTTTAGCTAGAAGAAATTACTGTTCACAGGCTGCCAGTCAGTTTTTCCAGACTCATGAAAGCACTTGAGTTCAGTCATATTAATTACAAGAGGACTTGCACCCCCTAACAAAAGAGAAAATTTGCAAATGGATTTAAAACAACCATAGCAAAGCATGCTCATGTAACGCAGCTCCACTTTTTTTTTAATGCCTTGAGTGGGTACATTTGAACACAAAGGCGTAATAAAAACAGTTTATCGCTAAGTGCCCCATTTTTTCTAAAGATAAATATCAGCAGCAATAAATAGATTGCTTCTACATAGTGTTTGCTCAGCAACTTCCTTTAAAAATAACCACAGAAGAAATAAACAAAGAAATGCAATTTCGATAGCTGCATGTAATGGCGCACTCCATATTAACATTTCAGACAGGAAAATAATCAGAAGCAAGCTACTGGAGATAAATCAAATTAGAAAAAAATGCAAACTTTAATATGTCACTTGAGAGATGCTGTTTATTACGTTTTCAGTTCTGCTTCTTTAGGTGGAACAGGGGAATACTGCACTGCATCAAATTAATCTCATAATTATGAATCAAATGGTTTTATTATCATTATTAAGCATAGGCCTATCAAGACAGATGACACGTCATATTCCTGAACAGTTATACTCTGTTTATTTGGAATGCACTGAACTGACATATTTAGAAATAAACGAGAATTAGTTTGATGTTACTGACACTGTCAAGGCTATTATTGATAATTGGCTGTGCTTCTAAATACCTCCTCTGCATTAATTTTCAGTGCTGGATCCTCATCCACACGAAATATACTTAGTCATTTTAAATTCAAGGACATGAAAGGAAAATGGCTACCCTGCTGCAAAAGTCTCATTGCAGTAGTGAGAATTTCTCGAGTCGTGTACAAAGGAGTTTCAGAAGGAGATACACTACGTTATAAGCTCAGTGGAGACATTTAGTAATATCTGATTCTGTGTAAGCAGTTACTTGTGGTATACGTAAGATTTGACTTTATTGATGCTGTTAAAAATGTTAGCTAAAGAGAGAAATAAGGAATTAGAGTACTTAAATTTTATAGAATCTGTAAGGTTTGCAAATTACCGCAGACCACAAGTGAGCTGCTTTTGTAAAGGCTTGTTTAAGATCTGACAGAAGTTCTTTTCCAGTATGCTTAAACACAGTTCCTTACCTGACCTTCAGCATGGGTCCGCTATTTAAAGAAAGGTTTATTAGCATTACTGTGGCTGAATTCAGCAAAGGTGAAAGAAGGTTTAAAAATACTTCTGATTCTCTGCATTTCTCAGCTGCTAAATATTTGAGTGATACTTTTATACTGTGATAATGTAACTACCACTTTATATACACACAGTACAAACCTTGACCTACGTGCAAGACTAGGCTAAATTAAAAAAAGAACCCGGGGTACGTTTCTGGAAACAACCAGTGCTAAACAGGGATAAAACAGTTTTTTGTTGTGTACAGCTTTGTAAACATGGCATCGTTTAAGAAATGATAGCCGCATGGAAACATAAAATGAGATCAGACTCTAGTTTAGAACTGAAAGGAAACAACTGCAAAATTTCCATTTGCACTGTGATATTGCTATTAAAGAGAATAACATCTTTCTACATCTCTACCAGTGCACCTTTTAAAAGGATTTGGTTGCCAAGGAAACTGGTTCTGGCCCAGTATTAATCTGAAACAAATATATTACAAAAGTTGGTGTAAGTAATACAATACTCATAATTCTTTTTATTCTTAATACTCAAATTCAGGGTTTTGTACCTAATGCTGTTAAGTTTTTATTTCATAACCTTTTTTGTGTGAAGTAAAACACACTCCAGTGAAATGATACTCAATTTAAGCTGGTAGGGCCATCTATAGCAATCTCTCTCTTTAAAGTCCTTCTACCTCAAAATAAAAAGAAATACTGCAGGTTTATGTTTGTAGCTAATACTGAAAATACAAGCCTTAAAGCATATTAATCTTTATTTAAGATTTCGCACAAAACGCAAACGCGCTTACTACAGAATTTAAGTATTTTTCATTTTTCTTATCTACCCCAATTTTTATTTTTGCATTTTAACTGCAAGCTTAGTAATGCTTGTAGTCAGCTTTAAAATGTAATTGAATCAATAGGGTTTTCAAAAATTCTTTTGTTGCATAAGCGTTGCCACGCCCTTAGTACATATGATTATTTTAACAGACATGATTGCTCTACTTTCACATCAGATTTTTAAAAAACAGATAAGAAAAAATTGTCTTGCCAATATGTGAAACCGACAACTTAATATTAGGTTGTTTCCATTAACAGTTGAATACATTTTTTAAACTGAATGCTACATTCCAAAGCCCATTTCATGTTCTTGCAACACTGACCAAGAAATCAGTAAAACATGCAAATCTCAACCTACCTGCATGTACCACTTAGAGCAGTGTTAGCATGGCAATGCACCCAGCCATTTTTATGTAAAGCGATGGAGATAAGTTCTATTCTTGGTCTTCTTGATAATTTTTTAGAAGCAGTTGTCAAAAATCAGATGGGAAGCAGCTTGAATAGACCGTGATCAGGAGAACCGAGTTTATCAATAGGGAAAGCAGGAGTGGGGAAAAAAAAAACGTCCTCATCCAAGGTTTTCCGAAACTGCAACACAAGGTAGTTGTTTTTTTTTTCTCCTCCTCAGAGGGTTCAAAGCTTGAAGCTGACCACTGCAAAGGCCACTTGTCACATTTACTGAAAATCAGCCTATTGATATCACAGCTGAAAATATAAACTCGACAACCAAAGCCCATTGCACAACGTGGACTGCGTAAGAGTTAAAAATAGATTCGACGTGCCTCCTACCTGCATAATAAATATGTAAGTTTCAAGTGCTTTAATTCGATATTCACATTAATTAACAATACAATATACATTATTTAAACTACAGTAAACGCAAGAAGAAAAAGGGTGACACCATCTGGAAGCACAGTTTGCTTTTTTTTTCCCCCCCCCTTTCCAAGGGCTAATAATGTAGTTTGAATGTGATGACAAGCTAACAGCTCACCACATTGCAAATGAAAAAAGAATTCTTAAGGTGATGCTCAAATATCTAAGCCTGTAATGAAGCACAAACCAGTCTTCACTACTGCATGACATGGCACACAGACCATTTACATACTCACATTTGAGATACTAGGCACAGTATAATGAATTCAATACACAGCATGCACACAGCACAAGCAACGTTAATCCTGCCTGCCATTTTAAGCTTGCAGGAGTAAGATACATACTGCAGCACAGCTCTGGTAAGGGAGGAGGCAAGGGACAGCTCACCTTAAATGCAGTATCTGATTAATGTTGTAAGTGACATTGCGTATCAGCTACAGAGTCTTGGTTCAACTGGGTGGGAGGGAACAAAGAAAATTGTCATCAACTGGTGATGCAAGATGAGCTCCCGTCACTAACACTGTTAGCAAACTCCAAATTCTACAATGATACAGTAGTAGCATTTCAAACTCTTATCAAAATCTGCCTGTGCAATGGCTGAGTCCGCCTGCCGAGGAAACAAAACAATCTTCTTGCTTATTGGAGAAACGCTGGGTTGACTACAGTAACATCCTCTTGATGCAGAAAGATTTCACGTCGCACGTATTAAATCCTGGATGCATTTGCTGTGCTTCCCTAATTTTTAAGTCTCAGAATCAAAAAACAAAATAAAAAGAAAATGATATCAAAAATAGTATAACTAAAGGTCTAATGTTCATACAAAGAAAACATTTCTTTTTCTTTCCTTTCTGGTTTCTCTCTTTTACAGTCCATCAAAATCCTGAGCAGTATTGACAAACCACACGAGCACAGGGTCTGACTGCATGATCAGCTGTCTGTGTCTACGCTACACCCTGTTAACCACAAGCAGTGTTAGAGCTAAATATATCTGCAATGCAGAAACAGTAGGTGCTATGTGGTATACAATTCTGATTAATTATAAGATACTTTTCTATCCTCAGATATAATAAATAGAAGAAAATTTGGTGCTGATCTCTGTCGAGCACAGTATCTGTCAGACTTACAGAACATAAAAGCTATCCTAAGTATACTGACCTAGATAGCACTAAGAAGACTTAAGCAGCGTACAAGCATACTCACTGTCAAAGCAAGGAAAACGAAACAATGATTGTCTAATCAAACTGAAAGCAACAACTCACTACCACAGTATGAATTCCAAAATGCTACGTACTGTATATGCACATCTCATGTTATTGGAAGATGCAAAGCTCCTTTGTTTTTTTTTTCTCGGAGGCTTTTCTTAGCTACGGTTGCACAATGACATTCTGACATCATGGAGGTCAATGCAGATACTAAAGTGCTGTCATCGTTAAGAAAAAAATCATTTTGAAATATTAAACCACAGCTGCAAAAATAATAATAATAATTAAAAATTTCACATCACCTACTTAACATCTTTCTGTTACCTTCTGAGATTAATAGCATGCACATTGTTCAGCCGCATACATTAAATTGGTATCACCCTCTGCTGAGACTGCAAGAGTAATCGGGGGAATTAAATTTTTATAAATGGTAAAAAAGGGTTATTTTCTGGAAAACTTCATAATACAATAAAATATTTTGCATATATAATGAAAAATATACAGAGAAAAAAGCATTAAAACCTGCCAATCTGATCTTTTTAAAAATGCCTAATAAGCAAAACTGATTTTATTTTCGTTGTCACTGTGTCTCCAAAGGGAGAATGAAAGAACCATGCCACAGTTTACTATAACCTGAATTACCTTCCCAGAAGGCTAAAACATCAGGTGAGGTAAAACAAACCGTAAGATCTACCTGTTTAGAGAGCAGAATCCCACACGCTCTTTCAGTCACTTCTCACAGCTTCCTATCTCTCTACCTGAAAATACCGCAAGCTGATACCCGACTCATGAATAGAATTCAGAAAATTAACCTGTTAGCTCTGAAAATATTTCAATGAAAGATTTCTTTAGGTAAATACTGTTTACCATATCTATAAGTGAATAGGTTTCTGGTCAACTGCTGAAATAAATAGATCCTTGTGAGGCCAGATTTGTACAGAGAAGCGCTATCTTTCATTCAACCTGTCAATACAACTGAGAAAGAAAGCAGCCAAATTTTCAGCCATATATTCTTTCTCCAGGAACCTGTGTACCCTATGATTTTTTTTCTAAAAGAGCACCTGTTTTTAAAAGTGAAAACTAATGCCAAGTATTGTGTTAAATCAGAAAATGTTGCACAGCAACAGCTAGACTGCTGTATGTACGTATTCACTTAATCTGAAAAACAGACCAATCAAATTTTGCTTTTTTGCCTCTTCTTCCTTTTTTAATGATTAAATAGGTATCTATCTTTTTTAAAAATGGAGGTTTTTATTTGGGAAGTTATTTGGCATTTTGTTCCCTTTCGTTCTTAAAGGCTGGGAATGAGATGATCCTAACAGTCAGTGCTTTAAAATATTCAGAATCCCCTTCCATAAATAGCACATCTGTCACACAGAAAGGGATCCCAGCCAGCAGAAAGGCAGACCAGACCAGCAAAAACAACTGCTACTGCAATACACGATTACAAAATAAGTTAGAATTTTAGCAACGCTGTATTTGGATTTTTTTGGTTTGTTTTGAGCTTTTAAAACTAAGAGCTGTCTGATTATAAACACGCCGCCGTGTATCAACTTTACATCAAGAATGTTAAATGCAGATTAATTGGGAGGGATTTTTAACATTCATCTCTTAGGCAAATGTATATATCAAGATACTAATGCCCTGTTTAAAACCATGGCAAAGCTCCTATGGATTTCAAGAAATAGCAGTCTGTTAGGTTTATGAGGAAGCATGATACTACAATTTCAGAGCCAAAGGTTTCTTTAAAGACAAAGATTTTCAGCAAAAGACAGATTTCAGCGGAGGCTCACAACAAATGTATCTGTTCCTGCATTCTTGAGGTCAGCATTCTCATTTTCCCAGGGAAGTACTATTCTGGGAGAGACACAGCAAGGTGTTTGGGGTTTAGGAAATACTAAAAGCCTGCTGGCAGTGAACACAGTAGAGGAATAAACACCTCGCAGTGAACAGGGGAGTAAGCTTGCCTAAACCTTCATGCATACCTCCTGCTTTAATGGGCCGTTTTCAGTGCTTAGTTATAATTTTCCAGGCATAGAGTTGCGAGGATTTTACTTCAGACTCGACGTAATTTCAGTTCAGAAAACAGATTCTAGGCCCTTCTACAGCTGCACGTCATGTGGCACGGTAAGAAAATTTTTAAAAAATGCCCTTGTAGGTTGCACAAAGTAGGCCCAAATTTTCATGGTAGAGATGTATTCCTATCATATGTTATTTCTCAGTCAGAAACTTGGGGTTTAAGCTGTAATCTGATTTGAACCAAAACTGTTGTAGGCCCCAGGCAGTGGCTCTCTTGATTCTTGACTTCAGAATTCCTGCCCCTGCTGGGTCAGGACTATCTCAGCCCATGAGCTTGTGTCAGTTCTTTATTCAATCAGCTTAAAGTGAGGCTATTTCAGGTATCCTCTCTGGATCTCACAGGCCATTTGTGCTCTAACCTTTCCCACTTTCAAGCTTCCTACTTGTAAACATGCTTCCTCTTCCTCTATTTATCACCACTCGAGGGCAACATCTAATCTCTCCTCCACATACTATAGCTTATCAAAACTGGTGAGGAATGAGGAATCCCAGCGTCACTTTGTATTGCAGCCTCCACCTTGTGGTATATGGTTTCTTAGAGGCAAAGTCCTAGTCCTCCAAACTGATCATTTGAAGAGCAGAAGCAAAGGGTGATAGGGTGTGGAAAGAAAGATTCACATAAAGGCCCTAAAACTGTACTGCTGAAAATATTGCCATGTCATCCTAAGAAGGAAATACACGGGGGCAGTCTGGTAGACTGGGAACTCTGCCAACAACTGGCCTTGTAGCGGTAAATATCTGGAAGAGGACTAGCAGACTTTGAGAACAAAGTGCAAACACTTTCAGTTTTATATGCATCAGCTCACTTCCATCTTTATTCAGCACAGGCCCAAGCTAGACCAAGTGAATAAATTGACCCTCTAGCTATAGAGGACACACTGGATGTGGGAGATATGCTTAATAATATGTAAATGAATGAACAGACATACGTACACTTGGGTTCATTCCCACCTCGGTACGCAGTGGTTTGGGGTTTTTTAATTGTTTGTCAAGTAAACAAGCAACGTACAGAAAACAAAGGATAGAATCAATCCCAGCCCTCAAGAAACTGTAGTCAACTGTTCTGTGATACCACCCCTGCAAAGCAATGACAAGGGGACATGAAGCACAGCTGGGAATCCAGGGTGGGTGTTTCCAAAAGTGCATACCAGAATCGGCTACAGCCTTTCAACAAACCTGCTCTTGGAATGACTGTTTCAGCCTCTGAATTTAGCTGCATCAATTATATTTGTCTGTTCATTCCACATGTGCCATTGCAAAAAAAACATATTGTTGATGAATATTCAGTTTAAAATTAGTTTTTTTGGAAAAGAAAGAACACACCCTTGATAATGAACTAAATTCTCTGACTTAACACTCACGTACAGGAAAGCATCTGTATACCCAGACATTCAGGCTAGCAATGAATTTGCCTGTCAGATGCCTTCTATCCAAAATCCTACTGCTTACTAAAAGACTTAGAAGATACTTTTTGCAGTATGGAAGCCTCAACAAGTTGTTGTTGGGCTGTAGAAAACAAGGTGGAGGGAAAGGAGGAAATGGACTGATGATAGAACCTAAACAGCTTGCCTTTCTAGACCCAAAGTACTTTTATACCTAACCCAGCTAACATGCCCTGGACTTCCATTTGTGTACACATGTAGCTCAAGTTGCCCCAAGGAGACAGACTAAATCAGCTGAGGGCTGATAGTTTCCCTAAGCTTTGCCACAATTCCTTCTGTGTCTCTGTATGGCTAAACAAATTCTTCCATTATTTGCTGAGACATAAAACCATCGTTCTTAGTTATTCCTATACATGATTTACACGCCTTCATTCTTAATTGCCACACTCACATAAACAGGCCATCAAAAATCATATTTAAGTGGCCTGAGATGCAAGTTCAAACTCCTGCTGTTCCTCCTAGATGGGGATGCTTTTCAGCACTACTGAATTAAAAGCGGAGCAGCTTTTAAAGGCCATTCCTGTAATAAAAGGCAAATACCAATACTCTACAAAATACACAGCATTGTATCAGCGTTATGAATCAGCATTATGGAAAAGCATGGGCTTACCTAAACTGATCACAGATAAGTCATGTATTAAGATATATTGAGGTGCTGTACGTGCTTTTTTCTGTGAAATACTTCTAACAGCCACTTACAGTCTAGTATTCTATAAACTATAAAATCTTTAACGATTAGAACACCTGGGATTCACTGTAAACAAATGGCAAAGAGAATTTCTTTAAGAACTGTAAATCTATCCATAGAATCTGAAGACTCTGATGCCTTTATAGATATTTGCACTCACCTTTACAGGTTGTATTTCCGTATTTTCTGTGTAACATGACACTCAAATTAGTTAGCAATAGCAAGTGGCTTTGTCTTGCTTTTTCTCTGAATAGTGCTTTAATTACTGATGAGCATGGTCTCTCCCTCTAATTGTACCTCCTAAGGCCCTATTTGCTTTCTAACTGCTGCCAGACACTATGCTAAAGGTTTCAAGTTTCTGTATCCTATCACTCCTGGCTAATTTATGTGATTAGTGAATTTAGGTATTGTATTTTTACTCCCTTACCCATTTTAGTTTTCTCTGTGCTAAATGGCACAATTTCCTTGACACCCATACCTACATTTTTCCTGTGCTTCCCTTGTGTTGATCAGCACTTCCATGTTCACATCACCTGTTTCTTTTCCTCCCGTTTTAAGGGGCAGACTTTTTATTTGGGGAGTAACAGACCCAAAGATTTGATATGGAAAGAGGCTTCGCTTAGTCTTATAAAACCCTGGCGAGAGATACAGACATTTTAGCCAAATCATTCTCATTAATACTAGACAGTAGACAGGAGGGCAATAAGAATTAGATTGAAAAAAAAGGAAGTTTCTCAGAACAGTCAACATAAAATCTATTCATTGCAAAAGCAATTTCAGCCATTTTACATCTTCAAATCAGCAGAAAATTTCCTTTTATAAACTCCTGATTAAAATAACTTTTGAAACCTATGACTTTAAGCAGGTTCAGTTTTGTGGACATGGCCGCTCTCAATTATTGATTTTTTTTCCACAAAGTTTGAGTAGGGACTGTTCAGCTATTTTGAAGAACAGACAGAGTGAAAATAACACACATTTCTTGTTACTTAAAATAGTAAGGAATTTATTTTGAATAATAGAAGTACCAGAACAAGCAGGGGTGGGAAGCTGAAGTATGTCAGCAGAAGAGATAATATTTTGGAAGTTCCAAGAAAACTGTTTAGCATTTGATAAAATCAAATGTTACATACTAGGACAGGGAAATCTCACTTCCTAAAAGCCATGTGTATAGATGACTGGCTCACAGCTCCAGACAGTCTAACAAATGTAAAACCAAAGCAACAAAAATTCCCTTTCAAGCTTGCTTGCTCAAGCTCAGCTTGAGTGTGGGCTGCTCTTTGAGGCCAGCAGATCTGCTCAAACCATTTGTCCCAACCGGTCCAGCTGTGAAGCTTGTTCCTTTGTTGTTCATCTGCTCCTGGCAAGTAGGAGGGGAGTTCTAAGCCTTCGTCTTCCGACTGTTAACCTGGTATATGTAACCAAAACCCATTAACTATGAACCCCAGACCACTGATCTTTTCCTTCAATGGTACAGATTGAGATTTGTCTACTACCACTCTCTTACACTGCCGTCATTTCCACGGTTAAGGACTATTTATATTCTCAAAGAGAGAGGTACCTCGTATTAAGAAAGCTGTTCTACAGATCGCAGCTCTCTAAAGTCTGAACCCGTTCAGCCAGGACTGAGGTCAATGTAAATGAGGCCCTCTTTAAAGAGCTTTCAGTTCTAGATCACTTTTGAAATCACATCATTCCTCTTCGCACAAACCCTGCAGCTCTTCCACGTTTCAGAACTGAAACTGTTCTGATGGTATGAACGAGTCAAGAAAAGAAATGGACACACTAACAGAAAGTTATATCCCATTAAGTCCTTAATGTCAGTGAATTTTTAGGACTAAAGCTAGTGAGCAATGGTAGTGCTTTAAGAGTGCAGTTGTACAAAAGGCTCTATTAACAATAATAATACACTTTTACAGCATGTTTTATCCAACAATCTCAGAGATCATTACAAACATTAATTGAGCCTAACTATAGCCTGTGACAAATTAGCATTATTATGTTAATTTTATGGATGGAAAGAGAAAAAGACAGAGAGAGGTTAAGTGAACAGTTCTGTTCAGGAACAGAACTCGGAACCGTGTGCACAAGTGGGTTATCCAAACCAAGAAGAATTGTTGTTAGACAAGTGGAAGTGGGATGTCAGATATGAACATTATGAAAGGCTTCCAAAACCATGATATAACTACTCTGAGGAAATGCTCACCAGATAAGGAAATAGCATTGCTGTGGACTAACAGCAGGCTAAGTTTCTTTCATTTGTTCTTTTATTTTATAGTTCTCACTGGACCTTTGCAGGATGGTTTGTAAGCACCAAGAACTTCTTACTGGTCGTGTTGCTTTACTCAGGTGCCAGTCTAAAACTGGAGGGTATTTTAAATCATGGTCATTAGGCCTGAATCAATCATCTGTCTTAATCGTGTTATTTATGACATTAAAGAAGCAGACATCGTGGCTGCATCCACGCAGATTCCCCGGATCCCAGACAGACCTGGTGTGATCACAGTAAACCCCCTACCTTGGTGATCTTTCAGCCAGACTTCCACAAACACTTGCGGCTGAAGCTGTGTCAGTCACTCTTCTTGATATAGGGTGCTTGTTCCTGCCCCAAGTCAAATCCATGCCTTGTTTTCTTCAAAAGCCACCTTCATTACTTTGGTTTGTTCTGGTTCACTGCCTTGCTGCACACACAACTGCTGGCACAAGGAAGAGGGGTGGGAACAAGTACCTGTGGTTGGGCAAGAAGCAGGAATGCTTCTTTTGGGAAGCAGCTCCTGGAAGAACTAACATCATCTTCATTGTTACTTCCACCTCTTAACACAGTCTTGTAATTAGTTTAGACTGGTAGGAGCCAGTCAGAGACCATACTGCTACCAGTGCCAGGTCCTTGTCAGGGAGAAGTGTCACAAGTGAGTGGTTTACGCCACTTAAAGAATCACCATCAACAGTATTAGCAAAACAGCTTCAATATGAATTTGTGGGAGTATGACTTCACAAACTCTGATGCCAAGGTTCACTCTATCACTTACTACATAGATTAATCACACAAAGAAGAATCAAAATTAAGCTGCAATGATTTGCACAGAGACTAAAGGCATAACAGGGTAAAGGAGACCCTTCTGTCAAGTCACGAGGCTCAGAGTGGAGCCCCTTGCTTGCTAAACGCTGCGTAGAGTTTAGGTGCAGCCAGATCCAGTCCTACTCTCAGACTTGGCCAACACTTTAGATCTGAAGGATGTCTACAGTTTATCCACAGTTTAAGGCTGATCATGGGATTTTAGCAGCAAAAATTAGTCGATGACTAATTTATCCTGTACAAATGGATCAATAGGACTTAATACAATCACAACAGTAACTGAATTACGGACCTGAGATGGTCACATTCATTCTACACTTGTTATGTGGTACCTAAATCAATTCCCACACACATGCACAAAGACACAGATCTATATATGCATATAGACATATAAAGGCATACCTGTTAAAAGAGCCTCCCTTGTGTTCAGTGAAACATTCACATCTGATGCCTTGGCATTTCTCAATGGGCAACGGGCTGAGCCTCGAGGAGCGTGGGTGTCAGTCCAGGCTCCGGCGCCAGCTTTCAGCGACGCTCCTCCAAACTTGGCAACCCTGGGGAGGCTGCGAGCTGTGGGAGGCATCCTGCTCCGAGGGAGATGCTGCTCACAGCAGAGCTCACAAGAGCTTCACTTAGGACTGTTGTTTATAGGATCGGGGATGACTGGCTTTAGTTAACAGTGAATTTCCGTCCTGGCCACAATCCCAGTCAGTAATTACTGGAATTTTCAGAATTCCAGTGCCAGTGGTACCATACCACTCAGGTTCAGATAAGGAGTGTTCCAAGGCTGTCAGGGGATGTTATGATTCAGATAAGGGATGTTTCTGGTACCGTCGGTGCCGTTCCCCACCTCAGCCACTCAGGAGCTGCTGGTACAGTCAAGGGATGCTCAGCTGCCCAGCTCATTGCACAGAGACCAAGGCCCAGTGGGAATTCCTGAGGTCGTGGAGTGGCCCAGGGGAGGTGGCGAGATGCATCACCACAGGCAGCCAGGGCTGGCTGCTCCATAGGGGACAGGGAGATCTGTCACAACATGCAGAGAAGTCTCACCAGGCACCTATTGGCCTAAAATAAGGGAGCAGCGCAGGCTTGGGGTAGCAGCCAGGGTCAAAGCAGGTCATCAGGCCAGTTCACAGCAATGAGGCAGGTCCAAGGTCAGGCTGAGAAGTCAATCTGCAGGTCAGGGTCAGGCACAGCCCTGTCACTGCCAGGCAGGCCCGTGGTGCCCAAGCAGGGCTGGGATCCAGCTAGGAGGCCAGTCTACCAGCCAGGATGAGGCCCAGCCTTACGATCACTGGGCAGAACCATAGCAACAGGAGAGCCAGTTCAGGCTGGGAGGTCAGTCCACAGGTCTGACAGTTCACAACCACCCAGGTCTTATAGGCAGGCACAGGTATAGCTGTAGCAGGAGTATGTACACCTGAGCCTGAATACAGCTCCTGGGCCCATGGTCAGAGGGCGGGGGAAGGCCGTAGGTGAGACCAGTAAAGGCTTATTAGTGCCTCCTGGGTCCTTGCAGTCCTTACTCTTTCCCGTGTCCTGTTCCTCCCACCCTCCTTATGCTAGCTTTAGTGCTTGTGAAGCCACATGTTGAGTCAGACCAGCTTGCTTCAACCAAAAACTCACCTTCTTTTGCTGAGGTTATTTCTGGTTATATCAGTGAGCTTATCCATCTCACCACACTGCTGTATGAACACTAGGACCGGGGCTATGGAGGCAGCTGGAGCGTGTGGCTTGGCGTTGAGAAGCAATGGATGGTGGCAGACGTGGTGGCTATGTGGTCAGAGCAGGGTCTATGCCACTTCTGAAACTACACCCAGAGTTTTCTGGAATAGCTCGGATATGGATTTTCATACTGCAATTACCTCCTAATTTCAGAGCAGGTATATTGCAAGTGTCACTGCTCACAGACATCATTATAGAATAGATTCTATAAATTAAGTTTATGTTTCTATTTATGTAGTCTGCTGGATGATCTACAGGCAGCTGGACTAGATGACTGTTGTAGGTCCCTTCCAACTGGAACACGCTATGCTATTCTACAGACACAGCTGCAGATGTACTTACATTTGCCTAAAAATGCTAGAGAACACTCATTGTCTCAAAGAGCATGGTCTGGAGAAGAAACATTAAAGGAGAACCAGGCACGAGGAAGAAGAAAGGGAAAAGGAAACAATGTTTCGGGTTTTTTTTTAAATCAGAGCTTGGTTTTTCTTTCCACACCCTGTGTAATAATCCAGCAATGGAATGCAAATTAACATTCATGTTTTTTTACACAATAGCCTTTGTGTTCCAAACCACACTGACAAAGCAGAACAATCCAAGCAAAACATGCTCACAAAATCTTTTGCCAACAATGTGCTAACCAGTTTGGTTGGAAACATCTAACACTGCGAGTGAATCTGTTTTGTAAAATCATTTAAGTTCAACTTCTCTTTACTCAGTGAGAATCTATTTCCTTCTTTCTCAAGCTGAATTTCAATCTGTTACATCACTGCAAATTCAGTGAAGTCAATATGGTCCTACTATAAGTGCTGCTGAAGCTCTAGGTCTAGGAAGCCAGGCTGAACATATACCTGTATGGGCGTAACTTGATTGCCAGGATCTCTGTTATCAATGAAAAATGCACTGAAAAACCACACTGCTTTGCTGTCAAAGACCTCACTGCTCACTGTGCTTGTGAATGCAGAGCATGAGATGTATCACCAAAACCTATCACCTTTTGATTTGAAGACACAGAAAGAATACTCATGATATACATGATGCCAGCTTTGTTTCAGAGTTGAAACACTAAAAGGTAAATATATATATAAAAACATGCTTTTTCCTGAAATATCTATAATTTGGAAGACCAATTCCATGACTGCAGTTACTGCCAGCAAATGTCAGCTCCTGCGGAAAACATATTTGCTGGTCTATTAAACTGCGCTCTAGCCTCCACCCTATTTAGACCCAAGGACTGTTTTCAATCAGCATCTAAATCTCCTAAGTTAGCTCTGCATGTGGGCAAAACCACTCTGAGCGCACTTCCTGGCACTACTGTTAGAAACCTCTACAGGACAGTAGAGTATTTGTAGTGAAGGCAAGCTCAAAGGTGCACTCCAAGGTGTTTCCAGCTACATTCTCCAAAAGGGTAACCCACCGACAGACTGGGTTCTGGATCACTCTGACATCTTCTGTATAAATCAGCAGAAGATATCCTCTCCATTACAATGGAGAAGATGTGAATACCATAGCCAGCAATAACTACCATAACCCACTGAAGGGAAAAGGATCAGAACGAGGACAATCGGTCACAGCCTGTTCTTCCTACGTGGTCTATAGCTGTCAGCCATGTCGAGCCTGCAGTCGCTCACCGCGGGAAGGCGGGATGGCTGCTTCCGCTGGCTGAGCTTCTCTGCTGCTATAAAATGGACAGACATCCAGACAGATGCAGGGGAAGAGCAGGGATAAAATAGCAGAAGCATAAAACCACCACAAAGCAAAAGCAGAAATTTCAGAGCTCTCATATGGGATAAAGGGAAAGTCAGAAATTAGTTACATCCCTCATTAGCTTTCGCCTGCTTGACAAAAATTCCACTGGCATTACCCCTTACTTTCATTAGGAGAAGCTCTATCGGAAAAAAGGATTTGATGCTCCTGGAATGTTTAGCATCTTGTTAAATTTAACTTGCCAAGCATATTTTTTGAAAGGGTCTGTGGCTGCCTTAGATTGTGGTCTATAATCACCTTACTAATGATTAAACAGGCAAAAAATCTGACATTACCTAAACATTTATCAACTGGGATTTAATTTAACTGTAAACTCTGCCTTTAAAAGATACTGAAATTACTACGGTTATAACAGCCACCATAAATCTGCACTGGTGACTGATCTTAAGACCATCTGTCCCTATGGCTATAACCCCAAAGAAACCATAGAAAGGGAAAGCTGAGAACTGCTTCATGGTATTTAGGACATAAAAGACTCTTTGCCAGGGCAACAAGCACTTGTGAACGTGACACTCTGAAGAGAGACCCCCTCCATTACTCGTGTTACCAAAATTCTGTAGAGATGAGAGTTTCCACCACTATTCAGGTTTCAATCTGCGGTTATACTAAATCTGGTACTTTATTTGCAATGCAGTTAAGTGATACTCAGAACAGAGTGCTTCATACTGTGTTATTCCGGTCTTCAGACAGCACTTTTTTCCATCTATCGGCTTGGACTTTCCCCACCTCCCTGTAGCAGGACTCTTCTCGCCTTCTCTCTCCTCTCCTGTCTTAACACTGTGCATAACAGGATGAAACAATAAAACCAGCAGGATTTCAGTTTACTCACGGTAAAAAAGAACACAAGTAATTAAACCCCACATCTTTGTTGTTTTATTTTCTAGTATTTATCTGACATGATTTTTAACTTCCATTGCTAATATAGACCTATGGTATCATAATACGGTTTGTTTTCATCTTTTCCCATAGCATTCCAGTGATGCTGAAATGTGTACCTCTCTGGAAGACACGGTTAGTAGGTATGAATGTATGCTTCAGAGTTCCCATGTTGTTTCTGACATCCTGTGACGTTTCCTTCACTGAACTCCAGGTTTAAACAAGCACTCGGGAAAGTGCAGACCCACGGGAGTCTGAAGGCTCCACAGAGCAGCGCAGCCCATGGCCCCGTGGGGTGGCTGTGCCAGAGCACTAGTGAGCGGCACCAGGCTGCACTAGCCTCCAAGCAGGGCTCAGCTTACACACTCATCTCAGGCCATTTCCCCGCCCCCCCCCCCCCTTCCCCCCCCCAGTCATTATCTGGATAGCATTTTCTCTTTTTACGCTACACTGAGGCAGGAAACTTGTTTCCTCATCATACCTTAAATTCAGGGCTCATCCCAAGTGGCCAAGTAGAGCTCATTATCAGCTGGCTTTAGTTTTCAGTTCTTACGCAAATTGTGCCGTACTTATGATGATATTAAGCTGAAATAAATGCCAAGCTGAAAACAGTTTATCTGCTGCCTGATCACGGAAGAAATTGGCAAGAGGTTGGGCTCCTACTTCCTTTTTTTTTTTTTTTTTTTTGTACTTTAGGTTTCCGTGGAGGACCTCACTGGTTCATCTAAACTCACTGCTAAATAAGCAGCTGTCGTCTTCTCTTTTTCATCTGCTTGTTAGATCTGCAAAAGAAAGATCACATACACAAGGCCACTGCTTTCAGATTTAAATGTCACAAGTTAAGCTTATAAATATGTAGTGAATCATGCAGTAATGCAGCAGTTACTGAAATTTTAGCCTGAAGTACAGCATAACTTTTTTTTCCTCTTCCCAGCATAATGGGATAGGATTCTGGAATCCTATTTTTAGGAGGAATATTAGCTTTTATTTTAAAATTTGTTTAAGTAATTTTAGTTTCACAGGTGTATATCAAAGGCAAAAGCAAGCATACCCTAAAAGGTTAAATGTTAAAAGGCAAGTGAACACCAGATCCACTTTCTTTTAGCTTTATAGTCATTTGAAAGCTGACAATTCATTTTCAGGTGTACGTGCTCATAAATGGGTCTCTAGTGGTTGGCAATGCCAGAAAAATTTTCAACAAAAAATAAGTCTAGTTTTTCAAATTTCTATGTCTAGATAGCATCTCTAACAATAAAACCCCCCAAATTTTACTAGCTTTACCTTACTCCACAAGGCAATCTCTATACTTTTCAGGGGATACAGTCAATGTGCAGAAGCAAGAGGTAAAAAATAGGCATGTCCTTCCCTCAAGTACAGCAGCTTCAGAGGTCCTGCAAGAACAATGTATCAGACTTGTTAAATCAACTAATTGCTTTAAAACAGTAAATAAATAAAAAGAATGCATATTCCTTATTGTTAAATATTTCAGAATTCAACAGTAAACGGGACAAATTCACAAAAAAGATAGTTGATTAAAATCTTAAAATATTTAATTCTTCTAAATATAATCACTAAAGACAAAATAGTGTACATATTGTCAAATATTAAAAACAATTCTGATATTTGATTCTGGAAGTTGATTTTGCATTTGGAAAGGCTGCGATCCCAGCTTTCTTAATTGCTTTTATTTTCCTGTCTAACAATAGTTACCAGCAGCTGGATTCCACTGTATTCTCTATAATCATCACTCTCACTATAGCCCAGTGAAAGCAGGCTTTTAGTTCTTTCAAAATAATCCCGGGTTTAGATCTCCTTTAGCAAACCTGTAGTATTTTCATACGCCAACTGATACTCGTTCTTCTGCTTGATCTTGTTTCACAGTAAGCTTCATATAGTGTGGCCATAATATTGAGGATATTCAAAT
This sequence comes from Falco naumanni, assembly GCF_017639655.2. Taxonomy (NCBI): domain Eukaryota; kingdom Metazoa; phylum Chordata; class Aves; order Falconiformes; family Falconidae; genus Falco; species Falco naumanni. Next base: position 12,593,781 of record NC_054066.1, on the reverse strand, counting down.
TGTTTTAGTCAAACATTTTGTGACTTCCTTTAAGTTCCAGCCAGTGCCATAAAAATACTTTGTGCAGGAGTATCTAAGGCTTTCTTTGTTTTACAGTGCTGATGATTGTACTTTCTTAGAAGGTAGAAGAGCTACAGTTTTACACCTAGGTTCAGTCACCTAACTCAGTAAATAGCTACTATGTGATTACTGTTAGCCATGTGCTAAGTGCACCAAGCCCTTGCCTGTTGAATAGCTCGGTTTGCAGCTTTTTCTCTCACTAACCATAAACCACGGGTTGAAGGCATAGTGCAAACAGCAAAACAGGAAAGTCTGATAAATGTAAAATAGTATTATCAGGGTGTCTTCCAACAGCTGTTATCAGAAGTAGCAAAAGATATAAACTCATTTGCAGTCCATGAATAATGATAGTTTTTCTGGCCTTTTTATTTGAGCTATTTAAATGGCCAGCCTGTTTACCTTCTCTGCAGAAGAGGCAACAGCTAATTACAATGATGATTACAAGAACTACAATTGAAATAATTCCAGCTGTTCTGACAAAAGTAGCTCCAAGCACAGTTGGCCAAGGAGGTTCTGTTTGAAAATATCTTCTGGTCTTTCTTTTATGCCTTCTATTAGTAACAGGCAAATAGCTTTAAGACTTGTTACAATCCAAGCACAAATGATGACTTGCTGTGCACCAGTGGCCAACATCGCAAAGGCCAGCACACACAGTAAGGCACTGGTTAAGTGCCATCAAAGTAAAAGCTCTTTGCTGCAGCACTATTAAATCTAGCTGGCTGCAACAAGGCTTTTACCACCCCATACCAGGTTAACTTCAATAAGTAGTTCCTGCGCCTTGCCCCGGCACAGCCACCAATTCCCACCAGGTTTCAACAGTTCATCTACTGTCTGTGCTGCTTCTTTATCCTCACCAGGCCATCCCACACTGCTCCCCAACCAACCACCTCTCCCACCGTCAGTGCTATTTAACTACTTAGGGGGAACGAGCTACAGCTGCACATCGTTCACATCAATCAACCCACTGGCCCTGAAGCAAGCCCACAACTGCATAATATCAATGTTAATTAACCCACTGCCTTCATTCTTCTACAGTTCTTCTACCACTTGCTCCTTGTACTCCAAAGATTATCCTGATTGCAAATTATGGAGTTCTCACATGAAGTACTTGAGCTGTATAACAGCACCAAGAGCACAGAAGAGGGAACAACCCAGGAGATGTTAGTGTAGGAGGAAATACTGAATTTCTTCCTTTGAAAGCATTTTGAAACTATCTTTGGTATTAGGAACCTAGTAACAAAAATGAAATCAACTGTATGGAGGGATGTTTTTTACTATTTTTTCAATATGTAGTGATACTGAATATTTTCCTTTTGATGAATTACTGAACATGGTTCATGATCTTTAAAGCCATCTCCCAGGTCCTGTAAAAAAAAAAGCCACCCACACAACAAAAACCCCAAAGGTATCATAATTTGTACAGTGAGCTTGATTCCCCACAACCACAATCACAATTAACAGCTATTCACAGTAAGAGAGCTTTTCTGCACACATTTGTTAGCGGATTTTACTGTAAGCTTTACACGTAATATATTGGTTTTCATGGTTGGAAGAATATCACACCAGGACCTGTAAAGCACATCCTTAACTGTCTCCTTTTGATGGCCATTTAGCAGAAAGATGAATATAGAGAGTATGGAAATTAAAAGTACCCTAATCATAAAAAGCACCATTTTTGATAGCTAAATTGGTTCATTTGACGCTATTTCACAAGGCAAAGCAAGGAACAAAGACAATAAGCTGCTCACTGAGCTTTTTTGATGGTCCCTCAATTGGCAGATGGGTAGTGCAGGGAAATAAACTTGCAACACAATAACCAAAATGGCTAAAGTATTTCAGCCACCAAAACCATGACTCTAGAATGTTTCACCAGTACAAGATTTACTAGAAAAATAAGGTACATTCATGATAGTACCTATCTGGCACTTAGAATGACATAATCTGCTCTGAGTATTTGCTTTCAAATATCCAAATAGGTGACAGTTCTGGACAGTATTTGAGATAAAACTTTAGTCAGCAGGATATTATTTTCCATTTAAAGACAAGTTGGCTTTGCCAATTGTCACTAGCAATTGGCTTTACTTACCAAGTGAAAAAAGCCCCACATATTACAAATACATAAATATAAATATTACATGCACAAAGTCTTTGAAACTATTCTGTTGTAAGCCTGCATCCTCCACTGAAGTTTAGCTGTCTCAGTGTCCTCTATTTCTGATATTTCAGTGCCTCCCCAACCTCTAATATTTTCTTAATTAATTTTATTTAAATGCAGAATCTTTTAAATGCAATCTTAAATGCTGGGTTTCCTTGAGATAACTTGGAATTTATTTTGTGGCTTTTTCAAGCATCTTTAATAGGTGCTCCATACATTTAACCAAAGTATGCATTACTGAAAGGCTGAGTACTTGAAAACAGTGACAAGCTCTCAAAAACAGATAGTTCAGATGGAAGGAGGATACTGTACATTATCTAAGTAGTCTCAGCTTTTTCCGTGTGACCATCAGTTAAGAAAGTATGTGCGTACACAAAGACTACAGTTTAAGCATTTCCAAAGCAGTTAGGTAATTTCAGAGCGTAAATCCTGTTTTCAAAAGTCATGCAATGACTTTGATGCAGTCTTTCATTTTTTTCATGGCTAGTTGTTGCTCAACTGCTAGCCACAGGCTTGCTACAGACCAGCAGGTTTCCATGCCAATACGGCTGCTTCTGAGATCACAGTGGCCTAATTTTTACTACAACAAAGACCAGGCTGTGGTTGGCTGTTAGGTAACAGTAAGCCCTATAGTCTCTGACTTGACCAAACTGTATAGCTAGATTTTACGTAATTCACCTACAATTACCTTCTTCAAGAATACTTCTGCATACAGACAGTGTATGGATGGGGCATAGCCAGCATCTCCTTACCGAGTCTGCTTGGTTCAAGGAAGTGACACAGTCTCCACAGATAGATGCAGCGTTTGAGCACGGGGAGAAGCGACAAACATGCTTTAAAACAATCTACACGTGCTGCAAAAACTTTTTAGGAAAACACAGAGTGTAGGAAGTTTATTTTGAGGAACGTATCAGACAGACTTTGCATGCGTACTTGCTTTTTACAAAAAAAGAAAACATTAACATCTTTTCTTTTATTAAGCAAAAGGGAAAGCAGTGGCCGGTGATTCCTGCTTCCCCCAGAGGGAGCAGAGCCATGCCTTCCTGTTAGCCTGTTAAGACCAATGCATCACTTCAGAGTTATGGCTCCAAAGCTTCAAATGACTCCACACCGACCACCTCCTGTTCTTGCTGGGGCTCTGGGCAGTTGTACGGCTTCAGTTCAACAGTGTCAATACTGGCATCTGGAGCTATTTTTAAAATGCCCTGCATTGTCACAAATCAGCCTTCTGGGCTCCTAGTATAATCTGTTTAGCAAGTGGAGCATTTAGCTACTTCAGCCGTAACTATATATAAATACATCTATACACACAGTAGGCACTCTGTCTTCCATTTATTGCATAGAAGGATGAACTCATTGAAAGTATGCATTACATAAGCAGAAAACTGCTATTGTTTTTGCTAGAATATGCAGAATAGACACACTAAAATTAAACCACCATCTCCTGTGGTTGTCAGGGGCCCTAGAAAGTCAACTTTATATGTGCATAAATAACTGTTGTGGTTCAGCCCCAGCCAGCAACTAAGCCCCACACAGCCACTTCCTCGCTTCCCCCCAGTGGGATGGGGGAGAGAATCAGAAGGGTAAAAGGGAGAAAACTTTCACATGCTACATGTTCTTATACTACCCATCTGGCCATAGAGTATTTTCACCTATCATATATATGTCACTCTTGGCAAAAGTGGGGTGGGGTTTTTTTGTTGTTTAAAAAATGCAAGATTAAATGCACGATCTGGGATGGCAGAGCCTTTGACACAGCATATCAGAGTTTCCCTGGGATTTTAACTGGAAACTGGAGAGTTGAGGCACTGGGATGGAAAGAAGATTTTGTTTGCATCTGTCACAAAGGAAATCACTGTCTATGGCTCTTATTTAGATCGGACTGGCTTTACACTAGTGGGACTATATTAGCTTAATCATAATTACGTGAGGGTAAAGAAATACTGAAACAAAGCTCCACAGGTTTCACTTGTCCCACTGAGGAAAGAGGATTTTTGAGATGCTGAAGTTTTAAGCCACCTTTGAACTGTCCTCATTTAGTAGACTATTCAACTACCAAAACTAACCCAAGAGCAGCATTAGGATCATCCTGGCAGACACTGAGAAACAGATTAATTTAGCAGTTTCTCTAACATTTCACAGGCTTCACCACAACAGTTCTGGAACATCTTGTAAGGTCTAGGTAGCATATCACTCAACGCCACACCGATACCTTTCTAAGATATTCTAGGAATATTTCTCTTTTTCTAGGAAATTTTCTGTAGCCCTCTGCCATAGTTGAAGGAGTTTCCTGGTATAGAATAAAAGTCTTCATCTTGCAGATTTTCCAATATTACAAAAGCTTAAAAAGCATTAACACTGAATTTGATAGGAAATGAAACATGTTTGTGCATCAGCAATGTTTATACATGAAGCTAAAGCTTCATTTTAAAAGCATCACAGATTTCATTTGGAGTTTTTAATTAGATTATCTATAGAAGTAAAGCTCTTCCGTTTTGGGACTTAAGCAAAATAATAAAACCATGATACATGTTAGTTGTATTATTCCAGGCACCACTAATGGGCATTACACTGATAAATATGTTAGGAAAGTTTTAAAGGAAATTAAAATGAGATTACCCCTCTAACCTATTTTGTACTATCTTTTGTAATCGCTAGGTCTATTGACTTTCAAAACTCCATACTAATTTTGACTAAACGTGCTTGCAAATTTTTCATAATCTGAATAACTGAAAATCTGAAAGTGATATTTGGTCGCTGTAGAAATAAAAAGATTTCTAACACCTATATATTTAGCTGCTGAAGTGGTCTGGTAAAGCAAATCAAAAAGAATATGCTCTCAACAGAAGGGCACTCCACCCTCTCAAGAAGGGCAGGCCTATCTGACGTGCAGGAAACAGTATTCACCAACTGCTTAGCCGGTTCTCATGGCGAAGTGTCCACGCCTGAGGACACCATGCGATCCTTCCTGCAGGCAGTGGCACTGCTACGTGATGAGGAGGTCCCCTTTCAGCAGGGGCAGCAGCTGTGACAGCCCTGACCCCACACTGCCTGCTGGCAGTACAGAGGGGACTTCACCTACACAAAACCAGGCAGCTACAGGGTGTCTCACCTTTCAACCACTCCTCATCCTGACAGCCCCATCATATCTGACAGGCCCGTAGAGATGTGTTAGGCAACTCAGGGTGTTTTAAAAGGCACTGGAAATAACAACAAAACCTCCATAGTTTTGATCCGAATTTTGGTTCCAAGCTTTGGAATGACAATAGCCTTTCCCCCAAAGTGCATGTCTATGAAAGTCCTAAAAAGTTAGCTGGAGCATGCCTTGCTTTGTTCATGTTCTCTACCAGCTGCAAGAGTCCAATGTAGAAAACAGCAGCAAGCAGCGGTATCTGCACCAGAATATTTTGCGTAATGACAAGGGCACTGAGTAAAACATGTCTGCCGTCTTCTCTGACTTGCCCTTGAAAGCTCCTCCTTTGCTCTAGCCACCACAGATTTGCAGACAGGATTTCCTTTTGCTGGTTCCTCACGCTGAGCTTACCTTGTGGCTACCTCCATGCACGTAAGTATATGCTGACTCTGACTTACATTACTACAACGCACTACGTTTTGTTGGTATTTCTCAGACAGGGCTTGTGACTTGAAAGGGGCTGCAGCATGCTCTCAGCAAGATGCCAGTGCACTTGCCAGCTTTGGGCTCTTTTTGGATATAATTGTATGGAATTGGGGTCATAACATTATTCTGGTTGATGGAACAGATGGAGCACATCTGAGAAGCAGGTTGATTGCTATTTCTGAGGAAAAAAAACTGCTAGGCAATATGCTGCTTATTACCACAATGAGTAGTACAGCCATTATGAGTATTCCACCTATCAATATCAAAAGGTAAGGGCAGAGAGGATGGGAGCCCTACATCTGTCAAGTTATCGTCCAGCTGAAGATTATCGGGATACTGTTACTCCAGGCTGTCCTCTGGGCAACAGTGAGCAAAGACTGCAAAACCGTAGAGAGAACTGCAACAACACAAAGCCTTCTTTCAGCTAACATCCTACAAGAAGCAGCTAGCAACATTAAATTAGCAATGAGAAGCAACAATGCGCACGTGCGACGGGTATACGCCGAGGCAGCGAGCAGGCCTTTCCACAGCACAGTGCGTTTGGGGTGCGCTGCGGCTGAGGTTTGCTAGGTGCACTGCGAGCTCGGCAAGTGCAGTTTGCACCTCCTCGTGCCAGAAACTGAATGAGTCAGATCCTCAAAGCTTCAATTTTAGCTTTGCTTCTGCCTCCTCATTGTTCTGACTCATGCGATGTTATCATAGCCAGCCAAGTACGGTAAAAACCAGCTGCATAGCCTCTAGGTTAGAGCACAGCCAGGCTCATGCTGGTGTCAAAGCTAAAAAACACCCACGGATTTCAGTGGCGCAGCTGCAGGCCACTCCGGCAAACCGTAAGTGAAGTTGTTATTAACTGCATGGAGAAACGCATAAATCAAGACACATTTAACAACACAACACACTGCTCTGCTATCAAGGCATGTCAGTTTTCAGGTGTCACACTTGAAACGTCTTAAAGAGGCCTGAAGTTCAGAAGGAACTGAGCAGGTGTATGGTAAGACTTCTAAAATGCTAAAAAACTAATAACCCCCCAAACCAAGAGACTTAAAACTTGAAATGCAAATCTAGCTCTCTGAACATAAAGAAAAAAAAAAAAAAGCATATAAGTACTCTGTATCATTTAGGCACCAGATGTGTGCATTGCAGGATGAGTGCCGTACGGGTTAGCTTGTCACGGACTTGGTCCTGTGTAACAGGCAGGGATGAAACCTGTGTCTTTCACGCGACTCCAGCTAAAGACTTCCCAGCAATTTTCATAGTCAGTATACACATTTACAGAACTCAGGCTTCTTTCCAATTTATTCCATTATTTACTATAAATAAAATATTTCAGAAAACATCTTTTATCAATGGGTAGGCCTTTTTTCCCCCCTCTGTTTATAAATGGACTTAAATAAATGGTGAATGAAACTGAGGGTGGAATTAGTTAAAATAATTTAACATTTGGAAGATTTAGTAACCGTTTTCTTTCCCTGGGAGTGAAACCATGACTTGGCCATCGGGTGATGGCTGTTCCCCCTTCTGACCCTGTGTAAGTCCACACCTGGCTCTGACAAATGATACTGTGAGAACAGTCACCTAAAACTGCCTGGCGCGCTCTGGCAGAATCAGGCCAAGGGACTCGATGCTAACTCTGCAGAAGGCAAGGAAGGTTTGCAGTTGGCTGCTGACCGAGGAAGATTAGATTCAGTTTTGTAAGACTTCTGTAACCATGGAAAATGAAGACGTCATCATTTAGTAGTCTTACTAGTTAGTCCACAGCATTTTTTCTCAAAAAGTAAGGGTGAGGTCAGTGGTGAGGCCCAGAAGCTTCTCTGTGTCCCCAGAAGAACTGCAAGGAGAAAGACCAGGGTAATTTAACTTTGACACAAAGGTCAGCCGTATACTTTCTGTACTATATACTCTCAGGATACTGCATCTGGCAGCAAGGAACCCTCCTTTTCTAACGGACATCAGATGTTATTTCAATAAACACTGAAACCATGGATAGCTTTCTGAGCCTGATGTGAACACCAGGGATTCTGAAATTGACTGCACGCCATTTGTGATGCCCTTGGAGGCCCAGGACAATCGGCTGTACCCATCTATGAAGCACTACCCGCTTTTTGGGTCAAAGAGTCATCAAAATGGGATCAGAGGACGAGATCATTATTCCAGTCTTCTTAGCAGTCTGCTGAGTGTGTCTCTCGGCCTCTCTGTGACATCAATGCATTGTTTGTGAAACAATACGATGTTTATAACGATCTGCACAGCACATTAAACTGTGCATACTGAAGATACTCACCAAGCAGCTGTTATTGAGTGCAACAAACTTTTCTAAAATTCCAAGAATATAGACTAATTATTTGTTGAAACATAACCCCTCCTACAACGGCCTTACATCGCCTACCAACACTGCAATGAATTGGCAACAGCATAAGTAAATCAATGTAGGAATTAAAATATATTGTTGGTCTGACGTGCTACATTTGAAGTAGCAATGTTTTCAGATGGGTTTTGGCTAGCAATAAAAACAGCATGCCGTTACCGAAGAGTTCAGCACGTTCAGAAACCGTAAGGTGCCTGCCTGCAGCGTGACCCGCGGTCCCTGCGCGGATGTAAGTGCCATTATTCCCGACCCCGCCCGAAGCGCCTGGTACGCCACAGCCGCCTGTCACCCCCCCAGCGAGCTGCTGCCCCGAGCCCTGGCAACACCAGGCTGAAGATGCGCCGGCTCTGCCGCCACGGAAGATGACAGCGCTACGGGAAGCCCCGCAGCGACCCGGCCGGGCGGCACCGCCCGCCCCGCAGTGCCGCAGCGGGACGAGCACAGCGCCCCCTGGCGGCGGCGGGGAGCGGCGGGGGGCGCCCACCCGCGGGGCAGCGGGGCGGGGGCAGAGGAAGCGGGGCAGGAGCCGTGTGCTTCTCAGGGACGGGGCGCTGCTGTGGGGCCGGTTCATTCCGGGAAGCCTCGTTCATACTAATGACAGCTCCTCCTTACAGTCTCATCGCATTTCTGTTCAGAAATGAATTTAAAACCTTCTTTTCTTTTGTTGCGCGGGGAGCTGCCAGGGTATGCAGGGTATTCAGCGGTGCAATGGGCTGAACGCAGCGCGTGCCTTTTGGAAGGCAGTCCTGAGAAGGGGGCTGCAATAAAGACAGTGCACCTGGAAAGACTAACCGGATGAAATAAGCATCACCTCAGAGTTAGGAATGCATTAACTGCATGGAAAACCATTTCAGACCATGAACAAAAAATGCGTCCAGAATGAAGCTTATAAAGGTTATTTAAATTTTTATAATTAATAATTAATATAAAATTAATAAACAGTCATTTCCTTTCTTAATACATAAAAAATAAAGTTGCATTAAAACCGTATTTGCACTCCTTATTAATGCAACTCCTCAGGTGACCAACTGATGTAAATTAGACAACATTTAATAGTTTTTCTTTTCTTTCTTTTTCATGTTTTGTGTTTGGTGCCACTTCAGCTGTAGCTGTTGCAGCAGCAGAAAGGGCATCTCCAAACATCTGCCAGGGCCTTTGGCAACCGCCGACCACCACAGCCCCAGGCTCCGCTCTGAAACCAGGGACAAGTTAACAACTAACTCTGAATGCCCCACGTGCCGACATGCTGCCTCCCCCACCCCTCAAATAATTATCTTTATTAGCACTAAAGGGAAAGGAATACAGCATTTGGGAAAGCATAACCAACAAATCCAGGCTGGTGCGTGTGGCGACATGCTACGTTCTCCTGGCCAGCAATCTGTTCCTTCTCTCCCCCCGTTTGATAATACGGACAGTGAGCACACAGATGTCCCTTTCACACTTAGCTCCTCTGTTTTTTGTTCTCTGTCACCCTCCCTAAAACACTGCACAAATTAACCAAGCCGTAAATAGTTTGTCAAATCCTAGAGCCTGGGATGCGTTGGCACCAGCCTCTCTCTGTCGGCAATGGAATTGCAGAGCTGCTGCCGCAGCCACAGAAGAACTGTCTCTTGCATCCCTCTGTCCCCCCGTTACCTCTCTTCTTCACGCTGGAGGAGATTTTCAAGCACAGATAGCCAGGAGGCCATACTGGCATTTCTGAAAAGCATTCCACCGTCTCTTCTGTGTCATGTCTTAGTGCCCTGTTTCACCCCACTCCTTCAGTTTCTGGGCTACTTAAAGCAATTACAACTCAAGTGACTCACCGCACCGCAGCCCTTGGGGTCACTCGCCTGCACAAGAAAATGAAAGCCTTTCCTCCTTGCTAAGAGGTCCAGCTTCTGCTGGTGCTTGAGTGAAACAGTGGCAAACCAGAACTGTCACCGAACACTTCATCTTAAGTAGCTCTGCTACCCTTTGGTGACTTGGTGAGAACAACAAATACACAAACTCAAAATTTAGTTTGAACCAAAATGCTCACAGTGAAACCCTCAGTGCAAGGTAGTGACTTGCAGGTGGAGAAAGCCCGTCTCCCTAAAAGCTGAAGGCTGAAGTTACCTACATGCACATCCTCTTCCGGATTCCCTTGGACCGACAGCTTCTCCACCTACCTGTATGAAGTTTTGTGTGGCAACAAGGAAGGGAAAGAAAAGTTCTAACAGAGAAAGTGAGATAATAAAAACACAAAATAGGAAAATATGCTAAAAAGAATCTCAGCAGCTGAATAAGAAAACAAACTCTCCACTGAAACCACTTACAGGAATCTAGCCAAGAAACAATTGTCTTGTTTTATTTTGGGAATTAGAAGTGGAGTATTTATACACACATCTTGTTTAATCAGTAATACATAAGAAGAATTTTCTACTACCCTGATTATGGATTTAGTCCTGTAAATCATTACTTACAGAAGCAGTTTGCACTTACGATGAATACTATGTGCTTGAAAGACGTTCATGCTGTTCTTTAAAAATTTGTTTATTAGGAGATCAAACTAAACCAGTAGATTGTAACATCTAATTTTGAAAAAGAGATGGACACACGCTGCATCTGAGTATTGTAGCAGCCTCCTCCTTCTCTTCAGATGAACACCACAAATGCTTACAACATTTGGATTAAAATCAAAAGTTTAACATTTAGGCACACGCTTTTTAAACTGAGGACCAATATGGCAAATGCCAACATGCAAGCTGCTCCTATGCTCAACATTAAGCACGCTGTATTTTCCTTTTGAGATTGAAGTTATTTTTAATCTTAGCTGCTGGGTCCTTATTGTTATTTTAAAACATGTCTATATATCTGTCGGTATTTACACACATAAATATTTTACAATTTGTATCATCAAGGATCACTTTAAAAACGGTAAAATTGCAGGAAAATATTAATACAAAAATATATCTTATTAAACTCCTAGTCATATAAAATTTACGTCAGACATTAAACAGAAATTATGATGTATTACTTGTTCAGTAACGGTCTCAACCTCTGACACTGTTATTTGATGGTTTACACACGCAAAAATGGAAAGAAAACTATTTTATTATCCTCCACTAGAGGGAGAGAGAGCATCTTTTGTTGCTAGGCAGATTCTGAAAACAATTTCATGCTACATCATTTAAAGCAATAATGTCACATTTGGAGGAAAAAAAAGAGAACAATTTAGTCCATTATATTGCCAAACACGAAGTAATTTCCAAAATACTAAAGCCCTGAAATCTAAAATTTCATTGCTGCTAGGTTACTTTGTACACTCATTAGGACTGCACAATGAACACAAATAATTTAATTTCATATGAATGGGCAACCACGATTCAATTAATTTTATTTTTACTTCTATTTACTACACAACATTGATTTTTTTTAAACATGGATGTTAACATATTAAAAAAACATTAAAAAAAAATAAACAACAAAAGTAGCAGAAATAGGAATACTGAAAAACAGTTACAAATGTGACAATGAAACAAAATTACTTATATTGTACTTTCTATCCTGTATTGAATGGGAAACGTTCTTACAGGTGCTGCACGGTTTTCACCCTTGCGTAGAAATCAGATCATAATTCCTTCCACATAACAGGGCACCCTCTATCTCAGAAGCTCAGAGAAGCCTTACCGCCCCAAAGACCATCTGACAGGAGCTGCTCGGAATTTGTGGATGTTTCCTTTCCATCTAAACCCCCTCGTGATCTAGACCCCCATACCCACACAAATGATCTAGCACTTTTAGTACTACAGGCTCTCGATCCTGCTGGTTTACAGTTTGTCATATGGTAAGAAAACAAGCACCACTACTGATCTCTGCGCCCCACATGGCACGTGGGACCTGCTCGGGCCCACCAAAGCCTGAATCACTTGGTCTGGCTTTAGACACTACTGAACAAGACCAAGTTTCTGATGCGTGTAATGTCTTTTGGAAAGTGGGCACAGGATGCCCAGCACCTGTAGGACTACCATGGATGGCATGTAATCAAAGGCTGAAATGCTGGCTTCATCTAGAGCTCACTGGAGAAATGCACTGCAGAAAGGGCAAGAAGAAACGTTGTGGGAGGGGTTTGTATGTAGATGAGCATAGCGATAATGTAGCACTGAAAGTGTAACTGACCTTGAAAAGTTGCAAATATTTCTCTATATACTAATATGGACAAACTGAGCACAAGGTAACAGTTGTTTAGTGCTCTTACTGCTGTCCAAGGAAGCCCTGTCTGCTGCTCAAGAATGAAAATTTCACAAGGAAACATAACCCAGGCCTTAATATAAGTTTTTAATTTCATTTTGAAGGTTGCAAAATGCTCACAAATAGAAGAAACATAAATATATTTCTCTTCTGCACTGCTTTTTATATTTATTTAAATATTCTGAAGAACTTGGGGCAGTTTAATAAAGGCTGAAAAATGGTAGTTTAAGGATTACATTCCTTTCCCCTATCTCTGTTTAGGGAAAACTGTGGTCACTGAAACTATGAGTGCTACATAGAGACTGAAAAAAATGTCAACAAAACCACCAAGTGACATCAGAACAGCTACTGAGAAGGAAGGAAGGACAGGTGGACCGCATCTTGGGCACGCAATGTCAGCTTTTGTACAAACAGTTCTGGCTGAACTCTCACAGTGATCTCTGTCGCAGGATCTCTGGGTTTTGTTGGCTTAGTGCAGGTCAGCCACACTCTGGCTCTCCAAAATGGCCCGTGCAGCTTCGGGGAGAGCGACAGCAGCCAAGTCCAGGCACAGTGCAAATACCCTGGCAGCTGCCTGCAGTCTGGTAATACCTGGGTTGAGTACTGATGTGGATGACTTTAGGAGATTTGACCCACTAATCGCACAATGTAATTTAGCTGTGAACCGAATAACTTATCTGCTGTAACTCGGCTAAAATATTTACAGCTCTCATTCCAGTGGAGGACAGCGTATGTCTCTTCTCCCACCTCTAATCATTGTTTACTTGCTCTGTTCTCAGGAATCATATTATTGCAGTTCTCGTGTTTAAAAAAATACCTTTTCTGAAAACATACTGCTTTGAAATTTTATACACATCAAGTTATTAACATTTTTATGTTAGTATTTCATAAAAGCTATGATATTTCATGAACTGTTTATTAAAAAATGCAATACTTTGGCAGTGGTGCTACAGAGAATGGAAAGAGAAATGGAAAAGAAACTCACACAGTTCAAATCCATCTCAGACAAACTCAGAAGTTTACAAGCACAAATATTGTTTTATATAATATTTTCAAAATGTTTCCAGATCAGGAGATTTTTTAACCTAAGTGCCTGTCAAGACAAGCATAAAGCAAATTACAGAGTAAAGCTACCAATATATTTAAAACACTAAGCTTAATCTGCTGTAAAAACAAATGTATTGGTTTAGACAAGACATTGGGAAAACATTTACTTTGTACCCACCGGGGGTAAAATATTTCAAGGGTGAAAATTTAAAATGATACTACACACAGATTAATACTGTGATTTGAATGTCACAGACCGAAGGACTAAACCCTGGTGCCACTGAAATCAATAGTTGTGATTTATATTAACTAGTCGAGTGCTAATTTGACCTTACTGGCATTTGCAGGTAACTTGGTATATTTGCAACAGATGCAACCCATGAACAAATAACACACTTCTCACGGAATGCTCCGAGATTCCTTACCCGCACAGGTCTGACCCTGAGGAAGTGACTTCAGCACAACCGTGAGTCCCATCAGAAGGCCCCTCGGTTCTTTCTCCTAGTAAGGTACTTCTGGTGTTTAACCAGCTGCAGCCACACCCTTACGCTCACACGTTTTAAACCAGAAAAGCAAGCTACCACCACGGGCAAAACACCTTAGTGTTACAATGGCCCTTTTTTTGATAAGGTAGTTTACCCTCTCAATATGCAACTTGAATTGCTAATGTACAAGGCTGAAATTAAATAATGCTGCCAAAAGGGACTGGTTTGTCACATCTTGCTTTGTTTTGTGAGCAAGTGCCATTTCTCCTGTGCTGTGACTTTCTGAAGCAAGGAAGTAACTATAAGGAGTCGCAGATCATCCGTTTTCCCATTGGCTTCTTCATCTACAACCTGGAACCCCAGGTTTGCTGCTGCTGCTGACCCTGAAAGACTTAAAAGTATGTGGGTGGCAGCAGTTCAGTTCCGAAGCAGAAGCTCTATACATACTCCTGCCTATCCGATGTACCTGGCAGCTCTCTAGGTTTCTGCTCCAGCTCAATGGCCTTTTCCCACTCATCTTCCCCCTGGAAGTCGCAGGAAGAAGAACCTGGCCCCAGCCCCTCGTGCAGATATTCAGGTTTGCTGGAGGAATCTCTAACGTGAATCTTGACAAGGCACGGTGCCACACCACTCTGAGGCAGGATTGTTAAACTCTTCAGCATCCCCATCTGCTGAGGACCATTCTTTTGTCCTTTTAGCCTCCAGGAAACCTTCACAACTCTCACAGGATACACAGCATAATGGGTTTTTGGACATGATGTCCCTGAAGGATCTACAAAATGTGGAAAGGACTTCCCAATCCCTCCCATATCTGTAGCTGTGACAATGCATCAGCTCTTGGAGAGGGAAGAAAGAGAAAAGACAAGTAGTTATTGTCCAAACGGAAAAGTCCATGCCAGCAATGACAAACATGTTGCTTTTTCTTCCACTTTCAAATTCCATCCCCATGGACTGTCCTCAGTCTTGGGTGAAACTGGAAAACAGCAAGTTCATTCATTCTTTTCCATTTGGATAAGACTACCAGGGGAGGAGGTGGGGGAATTGCTGAAAATGTTCATACTTGCTTGGAGTATTCTGTGAGGATGTCGTTTTGTGGTAAATCCACCAAAGATACCAAGGATTCTCTTCAGAAAGGCAGTGGGAAAAACCTGAAAAATAGGCATTATTTCTGTTTGGCAGTCCGGAGTTGCCAGAATGAAGAGGAACCACAAGCTTTTATGGTGCCATAAGAAAGCTGTACTACTGTACAATCTTCATGCCAAATTAAAATATTAAGTTTGGCTTATTTTCCTTTTTTTCTTTTTTTTAACTCAGAACCAATGTAACATGCCCTTCTAAATATATAGAGAATTCTTCAGTAACCCAAAGAGTTTACTGAAAGAAAGAGGAGGTGAAACCTTTAAATACCATAAATTATCTTTCTTTTTAGCAATACCTGTGTAGCAAGAATTGACCAGGTTATTTGGTGATACTTTGCACCGATTAATAGTTCAGGGATCAAACAAAACCGGGAGCAAGATGCTTTTTCTGTTCTGTATCTTGACGTGGCAGCAACCAAGCTGTTACTTCAAATCTTTATTTCCTTATCAATCTCTGCAGTACTACCAGTTCATGGGAAGTAGAGTGGCGACTTAATGAGAGCTTTAGGGAGGACAGTAATCAGCTCTGCAGCAATAGTAGAGGAAAAGTGCTGGGAAGCTAGATCAGCACTTCATATTTTCATCAATACACATTTTCAGGAGGCTGAGCAGTCTGTAAGCTCTCCAGCACAGCTGCCATTTTGAGTGATGGGCATTAAGCAAGTGGCTAAAGCCAAGCGGAGGAAAAATCTGAGGAGTATGGTCTTCATGAATGAATGCTAGATGCATTGAAACTGGATGAATTGCTGGGCTTGAAGGGTAATAATCAATAGGTCAATGTTTAGTTGGTGGCCAGTGCAATCAGAACACTCTGGGGTCAATACTGGGGCTAGTATTGTTCATTACTTTCATTGTAACTTGGATGATGACACAGGATGCACCTGCAGAAGATTTTCAGACAACAATAACTTAGAAGGGATGGTTCTCAAACTCAATAGTGGAGCCACAGTTGAGAGGACTTTGAGAAACTTAAAAATTGGCTCAACAGAAACCTCATGAAGTTTAACAAGGAGTACAAAGTCATGCACATGGGGTTGGACAGTGCCAGGCACCAGCGCAGGCTGCCGGAGCAGCAGCCCAGCTGAAAAGCATGTGGCTGTCACAGTGGACACTAAGCTGAATATGAACCAACAGGGTGTTTTCATGGTGAATAAAGTGAACCACAGACTGAGCTACATTAGGAAGGCAGCACCGACACATGATGAACAGAAATTATTATCCGTCCTTGTTCAGTACTAGTGAGTCCGCACCTGGGGTAACGTGTCCTGTTTTGGTTTGCTGTGATTGTGCATGGGTGGTGCTGCACGGGAGCGTACTGCCCAGAAATACCGCAGGTCACAGTCCTGCTTCCAGTGGAAGGCTGGACTGGGTGGACTCCAGAGATCCCTTCCAGCCACCACTTCTATGACTGTATAAGTCTAGGGCAACCTAGCGGTCCCCAGATAGTAAACAAAATTGAATTACCAATTCCTTCTACTCCAGTTTTCCTCCCTCTCTCGCTCCCTCTGTTCCTCTTTCCCTTTAAGTTATATTACGACTAATAATTGCCATCATGGTTAACGGACAACTAAATGGACTGCTTGCCATCCAACCATTTTATACAGTTATGATTTCTAAGGGACCAGGGTCTGTCAGACTTTGTTTACACTTTATTTTACTGGATCAAGCACCTTATGCATCTTTGGTAAAAGCATCCAGCTTTTTCTCATACCACTGAATTGTCCTTCCCATTATAACAAAATGGACTTTTTTCCTTACTGGACATCAGTTATACCCTTGCTGCTAGACCTGCACAATTTAATGATTAAAATTCAATTAGACCCATGCATACTCATCTTCCCAAAGACAGCATAAATCCAAGATTTCAGTCCAGAACCACAATGACATATGAACCGGAACTGCTGAAGCAGTATGACACAGCTAAGTGAACTCTCCATCACATCAGACTGTAAAAACAGAATCTCTGTTAGCACAAGGATTTAAGCACACAGTTGGCATCTTGATGCTAGAGGGAGCATGGGTTAACAGCCAGTCAAACAAATATTTTTGTGACTGGTCACCCCACAATCCCCGTAGATCTGCTTCTGCGGTAGGTGTAATAAAGTATGAAAGTATGCTAGCATGTTAGATGATTCACAAATCAAAACGTATGTGTCTCAAACTTGGGTAATAACACTAGCCAATAATCACCAGATTTCAAGTGTCAAGTCCCTAGCATTAAGCCTTTTAAGAAACCAGACTCCAGCCAAAAAGCTAACGCTGAAGTTAAAATCTGGGATATGAATGCCCACACAATGTTGAGCAAGGTATTGTAAAACACAAAGTAATCGGGGAACATGTGTACTTCAGAATGACACACATCTGCAGTGCAAAACCATGATCTCTTAAAACCGGAGATCTGGTTTTATGAAGAAATAAATGAATCCAATCTCAAGACTACACTGCAATTACAAGATTGTCCTGGTTTTGGCTGGGATAGAGTTTATTTTCTTCCTAGTAGCTGGTACAGTGCTGTGGTTTTGGATTTAGTATGAGAATAATGTTGATAACACACTGATGTTTTAGTTGTTGCCAAGTAGTGCTTACCCTAAGTCAAGGACTTCGCAGTTTCCCATGCTCTGCCAACAAGGAAGTGCACAAGAAGCCAGGACAGAGCATAACCAGGACAGCTGGCTCAAACTAGCCAAAAGGATATTCCATACCATAGAATGCCATGCCCAGTATACAAACTGGAGGGGGGGGGGGCGTTGGCTGAGGCCACCGATCGCTGCCAGGGACTGACTGGACATCGGCCAGCAGGTGGTGAGTGATTGTATTGTGCATCACCTGTCTTTCTTGGGTTCATTTTCTCTCTTGCTTTTTTATTGTCTCCCTTTACATTACATCATCATCATTGGTATTAGTATTAGTATTAGTAGTTCGGTTATTAAACTGTTCTTATCTCAGCCTGCTGTTTTCCCCAATTCTCCCCATCCCAGTGGCTGCATGGTACTTAGTTGCTAGCTGGGGTTAAACCGTGGCAAAGATATATGTAAAGGCTGAAGCCATAGCAATAGCCCAGTCTCCCACACTCTTGCACCAAAACCAGATAAAAGTGTTTCATATCAATATATTTGATGTGCTAGATATATAATGGAACAGAACATTAAACTTCTATGAAAAAATATAGGAGATCTGCATGTGTAAACAGCACATAAGCCTGAAAGTATGGTCAAATAAAATGTATTAAAAAATATTAAACCCCCCAAACATGTGTTTTTAAAACCCCCAAACTAATTCCCCTTTAACAGATTCTGAACCACCATGTTATGCACACAGGCAGCGTATATAACACCATTAAAACATTCCTGTTGGTCTCTCATTTAATTTTCTTTCAGTCTACTTCTTACATCTTCTTGAACGGCCTGTATTTACGCTGCTCGGTGCGCTGCTGTAGGACACCAGCATTCTCGGGTGATCGAAGTGTACAGTGGCGTGCCATCACTTTAGCCTGGGTAAGTAAATTCACTGCAAATAGTCAAAGCGATGCAGTGCAGAATGCATCTCATTAATGTCAGATTATTCATAAAGATGCAACCCAGGTCTGGATACTGCTTTGAAAAAGTGTATTTCTGCAACTCATTTCTTCTGCTAAGGGAGGCATGTTTTTGAAGCTCATTTATTGCACTGGTAAGTTACTATACAATGAAGCTTTCAAACTTCATTCTCAGGGTGGCTTGGCTACGTGAACTCAGCCAGCCTCTCTGAAGTAAACATAATGCAACGACCATTAAAATCTTGATGCCGGCTGGTTTTATTGGATTATATCCTCCAGCTCTCCCAGATGTGAATTTCCGGCGATAACCTGTGCAGCAATAAACTTCATTCAGCCACAAGAGTGTGCATGTGAGAGGATTGCCAATCTCCTCCGCCAAACCAGAATCAGCCGGTATCGCAGGAATGAAAGAGCGTGGAGATTTGAAATCGCAGGGAATGGCGACAAGGCGGTGCAGAAGACGAGCTGCCTGGGGGGCCAGGGGCCCGACACCGCTGCCGCACTCCTGCAGAAAATAAGCCCCGGGGCGGCGAGCCGGGGCGAGGCTGAGCGGGGCCGGGCGCAGGTGGGCACCGGAGCCTGCGGCAGCTCTCGGGGCGCGGAGCGGCGCCGCGGGCTGGGCTGACGGCGGGGGCTCGGTGCCGCGGCGGGCAGGAGCGGCGGAGCCCGCTGCGGTGAGTAGCTCGGGAGGAGCCGGGAGCCGCCGCACGGCACCGGCACCGGCAGCGGCAGCGGTGCGGGCAGGGCAGGGCACGGCAGCGCGCAGCAGCCGCCCGCCTGCAGCAGAGGCGGCCCGGGCCGGTGCCGTGCGGCGCGGCCGCGGGGCTGCCCGGGGGTGGCGGGGCTGCCCGGGGGCGGCCGGTCCTCTCCGTGCGGCGGCGGGCGGGGGGCGCCGCCGCAGCGGCGGGGTAACTAGCGGTCATCCTTTGTGCTCCGCCGGGCGGGCGGCGCCTGCAGCCGCGCCGGCCCCCAACGCCGCCCCGCCGCCCGGCCCCGCCGCCGCCGCAGCCCCCGCGGGCAGGGGGCGGCTGCGCCCGAGCCCCGGCCCCCGGCCCTGCGCCGCGGCGAGCGCTGCCCCGGCGACGGTCCGGGGCGCGGGGGGTGGCAGCCGTCCCCGCCCCAGCGGCGCGTTGCATAGGTGCGCTTAAGCTCGGTGCTGGGGGAGGCGCAACGCGCAAAGCTCCCACATTTGTTGGTGGTGGTGCGGAGGGAGTGCATCCCCTGCCTTCGGGCTGCTCCTGTAGCAGCCTGTAACCTACGGCAGGTTGTAGGCACGGCGCCTGGTGCAAGCGGCTCGGCACCGAGGGGAGGGGAACGCTCACCCCCGCGCCTGCTGCCGGCCGGCTCGGGCTGGGGTCGGAGCGGGGCTCCCGCGGGGCCCAAGGGCAGCACCCGGAGCCTGGCGGTGGAACTGCCGCCGGCTGCAGGCAGGCTTGTGACCCTTGGAGTTGCGCTGTAAAAGTTGAATTTCCCTGGTTTTCTTTTCCTTGCTGTGGATGCACAGTTAGGCGCTGTGGCTCTGGGCTGCAGGAGGGGCTGGTACCCACATCTCCAGTGAAGTCACTGACAACTGAAGTGCTGAGCGGCTTAAGACTACCAAAACTTAAGAGACCCCAAATAAACTATGCTTTTAACAATATTTTTTATTTCTGTATGTCTTCAAAAGACAATTATATGTGGCACGTCTACTGGGAATACTGTGAAGCAAAACTTATTACTATTTATAATGCATTTACGCGTTACTGATTGGAAGTGCCTTTAAAGTATGATTTTGCTCTATATTTGTTAACACTGAGGCAGTCAGGTACTGATCTACAGTACCTGATTTACCCAAGTGTCTGTAAATTATTAATGATACGAATTTTTTATATTAAGATCAGATGTTTTTTGATGATCCAGTTCAACTGCAAGCTAGAGAGCCATATCTCCACTGATGGCACAGGGAACTTGGGTGTTTGGCTGCTAGCTTTGGTCTTACTACAGCACCTGCATTTGTCCCTAAAATAGCTCATGAGTCAGGTTTTCAGAAAAGCTCAGCATCTTTGTGGGCACTAACGTCTGGGCCAGTTTTCTAAGAGCTCTGCATACTGTGTGTGCATGCAATATTAAAAGATTTTCTGAAAAAAATCTAGTCCTTCTCCAGCTGGCCAAACAAGAATCCAGATTCTCCTGCTTTTAAATGCATTCCCTTGTGAGGGGCTTTATTCAAACGCTGGCACTGAGTGGGTTTTCACTACCTTGCTCGTTGGGGAAACACGGCTGGCTTCACAAATGAGCTGCCATCATTGTCATTGCAGTTTCTCTAGGATTTCACAATTGCAAAGAGCCCCTTGGGCTTCTCTGCTGTCCGCGATAGTGTGTTCTGGGCAGTGCTGTGGGGTGGGAAGAAGGCTGAGGGCAGGTAAGTGTATTTCTCCTGGGTGCGATATGGGTGCGATACGCCACGGGGTGATGAGGCAACAGCGGGGAGAAGATCCAGACAGCAAGGCCCTTGCTTTATCTGGAGCGAGAGTTTGTGCGGTCATTGGAGATTACCTTCCCTGCTTTTGAGTGTGTTCACTCTGAACTTGTGACGTTAGTGGAAAGTTAATGGTGTAAAAGTAATAATGTGCAAGAATCCAGTTCAAGGGAAAATATATACATTTTCTGAAGGTTTGTGGGGGTTGATGCCAGCATGACATTAACTTGTACCTATTCAAGTCTAAGCCCGTTCTGTCAGTAAGATTGCAAAGATGAGCATCATACCTTTGCTTCTCAATGTCAACTATTTTTGCTTTAAATAATTTTAAATATATAAAAGACGTATCTATTTCCTGTCCAAAGAAAAGTGTTGCATCCAGTATCAGTATTCAGGTGGACACAAAACCAGTCAAGAGCATGAAAGAGAAAGGTGAGGCTCCACATTTAATCCTGACTCTGAATCTTCAGTTACATAATTTTTTATTCCATTATCTAAGATGTACTGTAATAGCCATCATACATTTTCACTAATCTTATACAGAGCATGTTTAGCAGCTTGCAATTTTTCTTCATTCTGCTGCTTCTCATTATTTTCCATTAGCATGATTATTCATTATCTTTATTACCTTCATGCATTTAGTATTTTTCTCGCTTGTGAGTGGGCTGAATCCTCAGTAGTCATATAAACTACATCAGTGGGGGATCTAGCTCCAGGTACATTAATAGGAAAGAGCTGAGATGCCATCTTTAAGACCTACCTTCTGCAGAGCAAGAGCAAAGTGTAATTTTAACTAAGGCTGTCCCAGGCTGTCCTCTTAAGTTCAGAAAAAAAGTCTGCACCACCGCCTGGCTCTGACTTGTTCCCCTGCTACCCCTCCTGCCTCAAACACCCTGCAGGACCTCTAGAAAGACCTCTAAGCATAATCCCCTTTTCTCTCTGCCTCTTGACTGGGAAAGAAAAAGCCAGTAAGTCATTTCAGTATATGTTCCCACTGGCACCCAGGTGTGGACTCATCAGCTGGTCCCAGTTTACCTGCTTGTGTGGCAAGTATTAGTGTTCTTCCTCACTGTGTCACCAGTGCCTTCAATGGCCAAGTTAGGGCTAGTGGCAACTGGGTCCATAAAGGGTATCCATCTATGACAAACTTGATACTATATTCTGCATTCACTGCCAGTTTTCAGCAGTGAGGAGCTAGCCCTGAGGCACACCTTCTGAGGGCTCACAGAATACATAAGGAGCTTTTTAAAACAATTTTTGATAAAATTCTTCTTTCCTTTGATTGTTGTAAAGCTGATGGCTCTTTTTATTTTCTGGAGAAGAAAAGAAGACAAAAAATTACCATCTCTGGTAATTTGTATCATTACATTTCTAGTCTCCATGGAAACCTATGTGGTGCTCCACCGTTGGGTAACATTTCAATATGTTGCAGCAGAAATCAGATGGAGGGAAGACTGGGTTCTGCACCTTGCCTGTTAATCAATTAAAAATGGTTTTAAAGTTATTTTCACATTGTGTTGCAATCTTCACTTAGAGTAACAATAGAAAAAATCGCAGCAATCAAATTAAGCTATTATGTCCTGATCCTGCGTATACCTATGCACGTAACTCTGCCACTCGGTTTGATTCTGATAGGCATTGGCATTAGTTTGGAAGAATTCTTTGGTTTTAGTAGGATTGTATAGATTAATAGTATGGAGACTGAAAACATAATAGCAAACTGTTTGTCAAGTTCACTCTAATAAAAAGCTTGCCAGAGAGGTAGTAACAGTCCCCTTGTTGTAATTTGTGTAAGCAAAGCATTTTGAAAACCAAGAACCTTAAATCTTTCTCTTTCTCTGTCTTCACTCTTTTTCTTCCACTGCTAAGGAAAAAATATATCCAAAACTGGTTTCCTCTGAAAGGATATGGTAACTTCATCTACCTGCCTCTTCAGGATTTCCTTTTTTTATTCCAAGCTTTATCAACTTGAAAACAAAGGCACATAATCTTACTGGGACAGCAGAAGGTGATACAGACAAGGAATATACAGAAAGAGACCAGTCTTTTTTTTGTGACCACAGTGAACCCATGAAAAGTAAGTGCTCTCAGCCACCTAAAAGTAAGTTAAAGTGTACAGTAACGGAAATAATGCAGCCTACTGTCAACCTGTAAATACCCCTGCACAGACAGCCATGATATTAAGGTACACAAAGAAATTTTTCTAAGCATTTTACATTTGCACAATGAAACCCCAGTATGCACTTTACAACTGCACTAAACCACAGTGGTGAAATATGGTAGTGATTTATGCTGTTCACTATAACCAAACTACAAAATCTGATCATTCTTTATGTATTTTGAAGGTATTTACTGCATTTGTTTCAGAATACTGTGGAGAAAATGTATGCTAGTCGAGAAGATATTGGATATGATTTTGGAGATGATTCAAAAGTTGGAAGTAAGCCAATTAAGCCTAATCCAAACATCGATGGAGGATGGGCTTGGATGATTGTACTTTCCTCTTTCCTTGTGCACATACTTATCATGGGGTCCCAGATGGCCCTTGGAATACTCAACATGGAATGGCTTGAAGAGTTTAATCAAAGTCGTGGCTTAACAGCATGGGTTAGCTCCCTCAGCATGGGCATTACACTTATTGTCGGTATGTTCCAGCATAATTTATTTCAAAACTACATAGATTTTTAGAATATGTTTGCCATTTATCCCTCAAGTGTTTTCTTACAGTTTTCCATTTTATTAGCAGGGCTGCCCAAGTTCTCCTGAGTTGCCTTTTTAAGGTCACCAGGACGTATTTTACAAGTTAGAGGGAGAGAGGGAACAACAGGGAAGATGATAGAGAAGACAATTACTCCAGGAGACAGCATGAGGAGGAAAGGATGACTGTGACTTCAAGGTCTCACTAGAATTAAGAAAACACATGATCTGTGAAGCTTGTGGTCCTCCCCGTACTCTATCTGGGAGGATAAAATGTTCAATTTAGACAGTTTATATTTCAGTTTGGCAGCTGAACAAAAGTTTATTTTTTAAGTTGTGTTTGGATCAACCCAAAATAATATCTGGAGGGGTATGTTTGTGTGTATATGTGTATATGTATATGTATCTCTCCCTAAATTAAGATTGAAGAAGTTCTGTTTAGGTCTGCCTAAAATACTGCACTGAAAACAAAATAAAATGTTTGCTTTCTCGTTACTTGTGAAAAAGGCTTGCCCACACACATCATTGATATTGGGAATAACGGTTTCAGTTTCTTTTTTTAAACTATCCCTTCTTTGTGGGGAAACCTTGATTTTAGGTTCTGCTGGTATTTGGTCAGCTGGTTGAATTTTTCTTTCCACAATTTTGAGCAGTAATAGGGAAAATAAACTGAATAGCATGAGTAGCCTGACGTTTAATGTTTTGTTTAAAATGTTAAGACTCTTCATGTGAATAACTATTAAAGAGTACAGAGAATTAAATGAATAATTTCATCATTTTTTTTCATATATTTTAACAGGTCCTTTCATTGGTTTATTCATCAGCATGTGTGGGTGCCGCAAGACAGCTATGATTGGAGGGATAATGAATGCCCTAGGTTGGATACTGAGTGCCTATGCCTCCAATGTGCACTACCTCTTCCTTACATTTGGAGTGACAGCTGGTAAGAGCTGTACTAAGGTTTGAAAGTTTTTTTCGGTTACTTTTGATTGCTTTGAAGGTTATTTGGGTGAGTAAAGAGGGAAGTTAGACTGTAAAGTTATTCCAGCTTCTCTTACACACTCTTTGCAGCCTGTTACTTTTTGAGAATACTTATTTATTTACTCAGTGGATTGGGCCCGATAACTTCTGTTGTCATGTAAATCTGCCATGTTGAAGATGGTATTTTTATCAGTTTCTCCCAGGTGAATGTATTAAAGGACATTTTTAATTGGAAGAATTAGTGTAATCCAAACTTTAACAGTGGAATTTAAAGACGTCGAAACACTGTTGAATTATATATCTAGCTAACTCCTCTCTAACGCAGGAAGAAACAGTAAGTGTTCTCTACAGGAGTTGCTCCATATTAATAAAATACCAGATTATGATAACTATGTACTGCTTCAAAACCCATTTTAAAGGGTGTTGGGAGTTGCTAGTGGTAGGTAGCTAAGCCGCACACAGCTGCTTTCTTACTGTCCTGCAGTGTCATGGGGGAGAGAATCAGAAAGGTAAAAGTGAGATAAAAACAGTTAAATAGGTAAAGCAAAAGCTGCATGCACAAGCAAAGCAAAATAAGGAATTAATTTGCTATTTCCCATGGGCAGGCAGATGTTTAGCCATTTTCAGTAAAGCAGGGCTTCATCATGTGTAAGCGTTACTTGAGAAGACGAATGCCACAGCTCTGAATGTCTTCCCTTCCTCCTTCTTTCCCCCAGTTTTATTGCTGAGCATGACATCATACGGTATGGGATGTCCCTTTGGTCAGTTGGGGTCACCTGTCACACTGTATCCCCTCTCAGCTTCTTCTGCACCCCCAGCGAACTCACTGGCTGGGCCATGTGAGAAACAGAAGAGGCCTTGATGCTGTGCAAGCACTGTCTAGAAGCAGCTAAAACATGCCTGTGTTATCAGCGGTGTTCGGGTCACAGGTCTAAAACACAGCACACATGAGCTACTATGAAGAAAATTAACTCGATCCCAGCCTCAATTAGGACCATGCATGTAGCTGTATTTCATATATATTTCATAATTTCTAATGAAGGATACTCAGATTACAGCAACAACCACTAATAAATAGCAACTATTTTTGCCACATTTTTTTACAATCGGAATCACTGAAAGAAGTAATATATTCTTATTTTTATTGGAATTAGGTCTCTAGAAAGCATTTTGACATGTGTAAGGGCCCAATCAAAATATGAAAAGGCATGGGTGTTCAGGCATCTTTCTTGAAAACCAACGATCCCTTGTGCCTGAATGCTCAGTTTCTAGCAAAATGTGGCTTCTTTGTGAAAAAAATTAGTTACTTTAAGAAAGTTATGTAGAAGAACCCAGTCCTCTCTACTTAAAGCACTACTTCAATTTATTCACTGTTCGTTTCTGGAAAGAGATACTGTTAATAGATATGAAACAAATGTTCAAGCGATCCAAGTAAGAAATACGAAATTTGGCCTTTAATTATTATGAGCAACACTGAGCAATTCAAGGGGCTTTGAAATATTATTCACTCCACGGATAACAAGGCCAGTTATGTTTGCAAATGAAGCATGGTATCTATGTTATAGGTGACAGAAGCATTACGAAAAAAATGAATTGTTTGCAATACTAATAATAGCTTCAGTACCCTCCATTCCCTCAAACTATCCTTTCACAGAGTTTCATAGAAATCTGCAGAATTTCTGTACATGATGTTTTTTTCTAGCTCTCTGTGTGGAAAAACATTGAAACTAGCAAGGATCACTGTGATGGCTCTTTGTACCACCATACCAGATTTCAGTAATGTTGTAAATTCCTGAACAAAAACAATAATTACAGGCAGGGTTCTGTCTTTTTTGGAATTTCTGTTCCATATATATATATTAAATATAATCAAGCAGACAGGAATCCCCACACTCTCTCAGCCCTTGCTGCTTTTCAGAAAAGAGCATACACAAAATACCAGACAAAAAGGCAGAGATTATACAGAGAATTTAAAGAGGGGTGAAAACCACATTTTCAGAAGAAAATCTGAGGCAGATTTCTGCATGAGGTGGAGAAGTGAGATGTTGCCAGAGTAATTCTGGTCAGAAAACCAGTGTAGCAATGCCTGAGATGTTTTTTCCATTTCCATGAGACTCCATTCCCCATCCCCTTGCCCGCCAACCCCTTGCTCGCCAACCCCACGCTCCTGATCTTCTCACTCACCCATCATTTCAGTCCCTGTCCACTCCCATCCCCTCGCTCATGGTCACCTCACTCACCATCACTTCAGGGAAGTTGTTTTCATGTTCTCATGGCTGCTAGATGTAAGATGGCTGTTCACTTAACAGCGGCCACCTCCTGCTGTGACCACCTGTGGGCCTGCACGCAGTGCTTGTGGGCTCACTTATGGCTCCTGGGCTCCCCGTGAGTGACTGCCATGTCAGATGCCCTCACACGGGATGTCCCTAGGATCCCCACCTTGCCCCTGGCCGTGGCCACGCCGCCGCCTCAGCTCCCATCCCCAACGTGCGCCCTGCCTCAGCATGGTTCCCCTGCCCCAGCTCCCTGCAGCCTTGTCCCCTCACCTCCTGGGGGACAGCTCAGGCCCAGCTGTGCAAGCTCTGCACCCCACATCAGCCATGGCGAGGCAGGGGACCCTTCTCCCCACTCACCTGGCCAGGGGAGCCCTGGGGTGGGCGCCTGTAGGTGCTGGAGTCCCTGCGGGCCTGGCTGCGCGGGTGACGGCTCTGTGAGGGAAAGGAGTGGAGAGGCCTGTGGCCCTGTCGTGCCTGTGGAAGGTGCTGTGCCTTTCACGCAGTTAACTACCTTCTGTGTTAATTCCGCAGAATGAGAAGATAAGCTAAAATACAGAAAACTTCTTTATTTCTTGGGATGTGCAGGTGGGGGCAGTAAGCACTTCATGCAAGCGGGAGCGTGGGCTGCTCCCTCACAGCGGCGAGGCAGGCTGGGCTGAGGCAGGCGGTCGGCTGGGGGGCCGAGAGATGGCCTTGGTGTTTGTGGCTGCCGCTGGGGAGGGAGACCTTGTGCAAAATAAAAACCTGGTCAGGTGTTTGTGCAGCAAAGAAATAAATATTTCTAACAGACAAAACAGGTCGGTTCTGACCACTACACTGCCGTGGTGCTGAGGTGCTTTTTTCAGGCTTTGCTGGAAGAACTACTCTTTCTCTGGTCTAGCTGTAGCTAGATCATGCTGCACCTGCATACGGCTGTGTTATCAGCTATTTAGGAAAACTTTTAAGCCCCAAACGCTTTTCTAAAGTACAATCACAGTGAATTTTGAAGCATCTTCTGGATACACCTCTCCCAGTCCAAATCCCCTCTGTCAGGAATTCGTTGTGAGAAAAAATGGGCAACTGTTACCTTTAATGGTGTGTTTGCACAAGTCTTAATGCTTTCTGCTTGAAACAGGTACCATTAATACCCTGGGGTTTAACTACAGCTGAGGGATTTTCTACAGAACTATAGAGATGTTCCTCTTAAGAATATGCCTATGCAGCTACTGTGTGGCCCTCCCTGGACTTCCCTGGAGTGCCCAAAGAGAAACCTGGAAGCCACCCAAGGTCCCACCACCCAGCTAACCTACCCTGTGCTGACTCCTGAAACGTGTTGCTGGTGAACTCAGGCAAAAGCAATAATTGCCCACTAAGCAATTTCTGGTCACTGATACAATCAGATGCAAGTATTATAAATGCAGATATTTCAAAACAGAGTTTGTTTTATGTTTGTCCTCATATTAGCTGTCACTGATTTATCGTGGGATGTTTGGGACTTTCCAGCGGTACCATGCTAAACTGAGGTAAAGGTTTTATCTTCCATGTATTGCAGTTTTCACAGCAGTTAAACAGCAGCATTGTATTCTCACAGGAATGAGTATTGCAAATTTTGGAAAATACTGCAAGACAGAAATGAAAGCTAACGTGAGAATTAAATATTTATTCTCAGTTTTACCATTATGCTCATGCAAAAGTTAGGAATAAAACTGATTTGTTTTTCACACTTTTTATGTTGTTGGCAAACGTTCAGATTGATTTCGGTTTTTGTTTTCATAGGCGCTGGAAGTGGCATGGTTTATCTGCCTGCGGTGGTCATGGTAGGGCAGTATTTTCAGAAGAGAAGAGCACTTGCGCAAGGACTCAGTACCACGGGAACAGGGTTTGGAGCCTTCCTAATGACTGCCTTACTGAAGTACCTCTGCATCGAATTTGGGTGGAGGAATGCCATGTTCATCCAGGGTGCCATCTCTCTGAACCTTTGTGTCTGTGGGGCACTTATGAGACCACTCTCTCCCAAAGACATGGTTAGCGAAAAATATGTTGTGAGAAGTAATAGTGAAGATAATCAGGCAAAAGCTCTGTCCCATTCTGCAGAGACTATAAAATCCAATGGAGTCCTCAGTGAAGAACCAGAAAAAAAAGAAGAGGCAACAAATGAAGAAGTGCTTGACAGTGTTCAGCACATAGAAATTGGAGGTAAATCTGGAAGTGGAAGGAGTATGTATGGACTGCGCATTCTTAAGACAGTGAGCCAGCTGACGCTTACAGTCAAGAAGGGCTTTGCAATATGGTACTCCAGCTACTTTGGAGCTGCATCACTGTTTACCAATAGAGTATTTGTGGCCTTTATAATTTGGGCTTTGTTTGCCTACAGCAGCTTTGTCATTCCCTTTATTCATCTTCCAGAAATAGTCAAGCAGTATAACTTATCTAGTCAGAACAATATATTTCCTTTGACATCCATTATAGCCATTGTTCATATTTTTGGTAAAGTGATCCTTGGAATCATTTCTGATCTCCCGTGCATCAGCACGTGGAATGTCTTCCTCATGGCTAACTTTACCCTGGTCACCTGCATTCTTACTTTGCCACTAATGCAAACATACATTAGCCTGGCTGTGGTTTGTGCTCTAATAGGATTTTCTAGTGGCTATTTTTCTCTAATGCCTGTTGTGACTGAAGATTTGGTTGGAACTAAACACCTTGCAAATGCCTATGGCATCATCATTTGTGCCAACGGAATATCTGCATTGTTTGGACCACCCTTTGCAGGTAAAAAGTTCAAATTGCTAACCAACAGATGTTTGTATAAAAACTGTGTGACTTGTTATATTATTATGCTTTCTTATGTTATAAGCATGTGTAATTAACAAAATTACAGCTGCTCCAGAATGGACCATAACATCCAGCTTCACATTGATCGATTTACAATTTATAGATCACATCCACTGGGTACCAGCTCGCTATTGACACACTACAAATTACAATCCTTGCAAAGAATGCCAAATCTATTACAATCTATCTTTCGAATGGTATGTTTCCTTAAAATACAATCATACACTTTTTTTAAAATGAGAAGGGTTTAACATATTTTTATGTGTTTTGTGTAGTATATGCACACTATTGAGTGAGCCAACAGGATTTAGAAGAAAGCTTATTCAGTGCCCTTTGAAAAGCAGCACCATATATTCTTTTAGCACCTCTCAGTCTGTGCTGAATATGTCTTTGTATTTGGGTCATTAGTAACAAAGCAAACAGGATGCAATTAGTTGATGTAAAAAAGGGTACAGATCTTGAGGTTACATTGCAATGCAACCAGCATACCATGAGGGAATTTTGCTATTTTGCGTTCTCAAACCTTTCTGGAGTAACTTTAATGTATTTTTGCAAAGGAATTAAGGTTGGAATGAGAGTCACTGCAGTACTGAGATTATATCTCTTGGAAAGTCTTTTATCGATATGAGGCTCTTTGAGAAAGCTACTGAGAATGTGTTTGCTTGCACAAGACACAGCATTTGAACTAGCCCTGCAGTATCGGGCATTTTACAAATAGTAGGGTGGAAGAACTAATTGGTTTGGGATTTCAAAATGTCTGTTTTAAAGCCAGACCTGTGATAACTTGTTTGAAAAATGTACAGTTTTAGAGAGAAAGTTGCTTGGCTTCTTAGGATAGCACATAGCTAGAGTCCCATTTTAAGACTTTCATAATACTTAAATGAGGGGACAGGTTTTGCACTGGTTTTGGTGAATGAACAAGAGATTTTGTTAATAAATTTCCATTTGTAGCATCCAGAGGAGGAGACAGTCACCACCTTTTTTTTTTCCACAAAACATCTATGGATTTGACTGAAATGTCATGGGAGAAATGTGCAGCATTTTTCATATTTTCCCATGCAATGCACCTTGTTGTCAACCTTTGTAACAAACATGTTTTGTCCTTATTTTGCAGGTTGGATCTATGACATCACACATAAATATGATTTTTCTTTTTACATATCTGGCTTACTGTACATGGTGGGAATATTATTTTTACTTATACAACCTTGTATTCAAAAGAAACAACCAAGCGAAAAATCTACGGAAGAAGCACAAGGATAGAACAAATTCCAGAATTTTTTTTACAGATTTTTTTTTTCCCATGTTTCTATTGTATGACAGTATGAAGCTGTTTTTCTTATGGAACCAACCACACTGAGCTGTACTTAAGTGAAAAGCAATTATGCTCCAAAATGCTAATAAATTATTAGAAATACGCTTTTAAAATGAGTGAACATCTTTTACTTTAGAACTAACAAATGCAGCAATTAAAAGCACCCTGCTAGTCTTTTAGAATTGGAATAATGCTAGGAGGCTTTATCCTTGCTTCTCTTCTAACTTGTCACCACTACCCATTGGTGAAACTCCATTGACTGCAGTGCAGTTGTTCCGGATTTATACTAGTTCTACAAGAGAATTTGATCAGTATACGAATGATTTATAAAAGGCCTTCCTACTATGTATTTGGTCTGAAAAAGGGTTAGTTACTGAGTATGCTAAAATGATTGTACTGTTGAGATGCTAGTACAATAATTTGATTAATTCAGTGTATTAAAATAACTATTTATATGATGCAAAACTAAAGAAAAGTTCTAAGATTTTTCTGAAACTACTCTCTACATAAAGGATTTTTTTAGTTTATTTTTTAAAAGTATCAACTGCATAAGGCAGCCATCCTCAATACATAGGCTACATTACAAATGCTGTGACACTGAATGCACCTGAAGTAAGTAACATAAAACCAGAAACAGGCAACATACAGAAAATATTACTGTTATTCACAGGCTGGAAAATGTTTCCAGAAATGGTCTGAAGCTTCTGGCTGCTTCACCTAATTAGAGGTATTGTAGAACTTTGTAACATTGCCATTGACTCCCTGCATAGGACTTGTTTGTCAAGTAAACAGTACTAAAGAAATAAGAGTTGGCCAATTAGAAAATTGGCCAAATAGAGTTTTAGAAAGAACTGGACTACAGCACAGTAAATCTTGTTACACTTAATTTAGTAATAAAAACTGTCACATAATGAACAGTCGTGTTGCTGCTTATAATGTACGCCATGGACTATTTAAGACTGGTCACATTTGAGATACTTATTCACTAGAAAATTAGATAATTCAGAGCATGCAAGAACTAAAGACCATTCAAAATATTCAAATAAATTTTCTTAGACATTGCTAAGTGCCTGGTAATCAATGCAGAATGTTTTGTATGGTATACAAGACATAACTTTTTCAGCCTTGAGAGGCAAGTCTGATGGTAATTTTCCTATCAAATATAAGT